>NC_073378.1:76435156-76529940 GCF_028641065.1 Leucoraja erinaceus | reverse complement strand
TCACTCTCTTTATTTATCCTGTCGCTTGGGTGACGAAATGTGGTTAATTTGTCATAAGAATCCTTTGCCATTTGCTCCTCTTCTTCATCTTCTTTCAGGTACCCACCGCGTGCCCGTCCTTCAGCTGCCAAATCTTCTCATGGAGGTCACACCTTGATCTCTTTAACATCTGTGCTTGTGTTTCCCACCAACAAGCAGCTTCAGTTATGATGCTCATACTCTCCTGTTTGGTCCTGGATGGGTTCTTTTCCTCCTCGGCATCACGGGTATTTTCTTGTGTTCAGTGTTATATTGGTGATGGGTCCATCTTCAGTCAAATAGATGCCTAATTCCTGGAGATTCTGCCTTGCTAGCAGAGTCCTCCCTGAGCTGGACAGGGTATTTGACATCTTTCCTCTGGCTTGGGTGTGGGTTCTGTCCTGTGACAAAGATAGGCTTCATTATCTGAGATAATGTGTTGCTTTCTGAATGTGACGTAACTACCATTGGCACTTGCTCCTCTTCGTCTTCTCTGTGACCTCCGCAACCCACCGAGGGCCTGTCTTCAACTGTCGAGTCTTCGCTTGGACAGCTCTGCCCGTCTTCCTCGCTCCCTGAGGGCGCAGCTCACTCTCTTTGTCCGTCTGACTTGGGTGACGAAATTGGGTAATTTGTCAAAACTCTTTGCCACTTGCTCCTCTTCTTCATCTTCTTTCAGGGCACCCACCACGGGGCAGGTCCAACTTCCGGCACCCACCGTGTGCCCCGTCTTCACCTGCCAAATCCTTTCTTCGAGGACACACTTTGATCTCTTCAACATCTTTGCTTGTGTTTCCCACCAACAAGCAGCTTCAGTTGTGATGCTCATGCTCTCCTGTTTGGTCCTGGATGGGTCTTTTCCTCCTTGTCGTCACTGGTATTTTCTTGTGTTCAGTGTTAAATTGGTGATGGGTCCATCTTCAGTCAAATAGATGCATAATTCCTGGAGATTCTGCCTTGCTAGCAGAGTCCTCCCCGAGCTGGTCAGGGTATTTGACATCGTTCTTCTGGCTTTGCCCTTCTGGTGAATCCAATCACAATGCAAAAAGCTGGGTTCTCAATCGTCGTTAGCTCCAGCTATTTCTGGTGAGTTGCGATGCCTTGGTTTTCCCAGCGACAATCTGTAGTAGGGTTCTGATGCTCCTGTTCCTCCCATGTATGTTCCTCATTTCGTCCAGTGTTGACTTGTTTGTGGGTTCTGTCCTGTGACAAAGATAGGCTTCATTACCAGAGATCCCTTGGATTTTAGGTGTTGCTTTCTGCATTTGACGTAACTACCATTGGCACCTGCTCCTCTTCGTCTTTTCTTTGACCTCCGGAACCCACGGAGGGCCCGTCCTCAGCTGTCGAGTCTTCGATGGGACGGTTCCATCCATCCTCCTCGCCCCGACTCACTCTCTTTATCCGTCTCGCTTGGGTGACGAAATTGGGTAATTTGTCATAACTATCTTTGCCACTTGCTTCTCTTCTTCATCTTCTTTCCGGTACCCACCGCGGGGCAACGCCAACGGCACCCACCGCGTGCCCGTCTTCAGCTGCAAAATCCTCTTATGGAGGGCACACCTTGTCTATTTAACATCTTTGCTTGTGTTTCTCCACACAACAAGCAGCTTCTTTCATGAAGCTCATACTCTCCTGTTTGGTCCTGGATGGGTCTTTTTCCTCCTCGTCAACACTGGTATTTTCTTTTGTTCAGTGTTATATTGGTGATGGGTCCATCTTCAGTCAAAAAGATGCATAATTCCTGGAGATTCTGCCTTGCTAGCAGAGTCCTCCCCGAGCTGGTCAGGGTATTTGACATCTTTCCTCTGGCTTGGGTGTGGGTTCTGTCCTGTGCAAAGATAAGCTTCATTATCAGAGATCCCTTGGATTTCATGTGTCGCTTTCTGAATGTGACGTAACTACCATTGGCACTTGTTTCTCTTCGTCTTCTCTTTGACCTCCGGAACTCACCGATGGCCCGTCTTCAGCTGTCGAGTCCTCGCTTGGACAGCTCTGCGTGACTTCCTCGCTCCCCGAGGGCCCATCTCACTCTCTTTGTCCGTCTCACTTGGGTGACGAAATTGGGTAATTTGTCAAAACTCTTTGCCACTTGCTCCTCTTCTACATCTTCTTTCAGGGTACCCACCACGGGGCAAGTCCAACCTCCGGCACCCACCGTGGGCCCGTCTTCAGCTGCCAAATCCTTTCTTCGAGGACACACTTTGATCTCCTCAACATCTTCGCTTGTGTTTCCCACCAACAAGCAACTACAGTTATGATGCTCATGCTCTCCTGTTTGGTCCTTGATGGGTCTTTTCCTCCTCATCTTACTGGCATTTTCTTTTCTCTGAGCTGGTCAGACTATTTGACATCTTTCTTCTTGCTTTGCCCTTCTGATGAATCCAATGACAATGCAAAAAGGGGTCCAGCTTGGTTCTCAATCGTCGTTAGCTCCAGCGACTTCTGGTGAGTTGTGATGCCTTGGTTTTCCCAGAGACAATCTGTGGTAGGGTTCTGATGCTGCTGCTCCTCCCATGTATGTTTTCTGCTCGGTCATTTCTTCCTCCTTATGTCTACTGTTAACTTGGATGTGGTGTTTGTCCTCTGACAAGGATAAGCTTCAATACCAGAGATCCCTTGGCTTTCAGGTGTCACTTTCAGCATTTATTGTACCTACCATTGCAACATGCTCCTCTTCTTTATCTTCTCTTCTTTCCAGGTTCAAGAACATCTTCCCATCAACCTTCATTACAGCATCAAATGTTTTGTTGAGACAATAAAAATTAAACATGCTAATCACACCGAGATCCATAAGTTGGAGGGGGGATTTAGTGTTCAGTAAAATTTCTGTTCCTGCAATTTACTTTGGCACATTGGCATTACTAATAAATTGTAACACATGCTACAAAGTCTGAACATCAATTCTTCATCCGAATTATACTTGCATGTTTCTTAATTAAGCATTACAAATCGAGAAATAGGACATCCAGACATAATAAATGCAAACAGCAGACTTAGGAAGTAAAATATTCAGCAGCTCTTACCAGACCTTTAGTTGTACTGGACGAAGGAAGGTTGCAGATGTACTTCATATTCTCGGACAGGGGACAATTCTCTCCCAGTTGCAAAAGAGGGCACAGTTGGGGGGGGGGGGGGGGGGGGGGGGGGGGGGGGTTCTGGAGTGCTAGCATGGGTGTTGTGGGCCAAAGGGACGGTTTTCCAAAGGACTAGTATTGGCATTGTGGACCCAATTTTTGGGCTAGCAGTTCAGTTACTCAGGCCTGGCAGTTGCACAGTTGCAGTTGCACAGTTGCAAAAGGGGCACAGTTGCAAAAGGGGGCACAGTTGCAAAAGGGGGCACAGTTGCAAAAGGGGGCACAGTTGCAAAAGGGGCACAGTTGCAAAAGGGGGCACAGTTGCAAAAGGGGGCACAGTTGCAAAAGGGGGCACAGTTGCAAAAGGGGGCACAGTTGCAAAAGGGGCACAGTTGCAAAAGGGGCACAGTTGCAAAAGGGGCACAGTTGCAAAAGGGGTAGTTGCAAAAGGCACACAGTTACAAAAGGCACACAGTTACAAAAGGCACGCAGTTACAAAAGGCACGCAGTTACAAAAGGCACGCAGTTACAAAAGGCACGCAGTTACAAAAGGCACGCAGTTACAAAAGGCACGCAGTTACAAAAGGCACGCAGTTACAAAAGGCACGCAGTTACAAAAGGCACGCAGTTACAAAAGGCACGCAGTTACAAAACGCAGTTACAAAAGGCACGCAGTTACAAAAGGCAAAAGGCACGCAGTTACAAAAGGCACACAGTTACAAAAGGCACACAGTTACAAAAGGCACACAGTTTCAAAAGGCACAGTTTCAAAACGCACACAGTTACAAAAGGGACACATTCATTTTACAATCACCAGTGGCCTTCATTACAGCATCAAATGTTTTGTTGAGATAATAAAAATTAAACATGCTAATCACACCTGGATCCATAAGTTGGAGGAAGGATGTAGTGTTCAACAGACGATAAACTTGAATATTTCTGTTCCTGCACTTTACGTTGTCACAATGACATTACTAATAAATTATGACATGTGCTACCAAGTCTGAACATTAATTCTTCATCTGAACTATACTTGCATGTTTCTTAATTAAGCATTACAAATAGAGAAATAGGACATCTAGACATAATAAAGGCAAACAGCAGACTTAGGGAATAAAATAGCTCTAACCAGACCTTTAGTTGTACTGCATGAAGGAAGGTTGTAGATGCACTTCATCTTCTCGGACAGGGGACAATTCTCTCCCTGGACATGCAGGATCACGTCCAAGTTAAGCTCACTGATCTTCAGTGAGTCTATGACAGCTGAGCTCTGGTAGCACTGATCTGGTCCTTAAGATAGATCTCGGATGACCTCCCTAAGGAGCACCTCGTGGGATTCCACAGTGCGGGTTTTCCATTTAGATCCACGGTATGACCTACAATACAATTGAGTGGTATCAGAACAATTATTTCACTCTCTGCCTTTGTAAGACAAAGGAGTCATTTGTTGCCTTCACTAATGCACTGAACTATCCATCACAAATACTGCCCACCCCACCATTGCACTGACCTACAGGAAGTGTTAGTACAACCGGAACATCTGTTTGTGGGAGTGGAAGGAGCAATAGATTTGTGTCCTCACCAGTAAAAAGTCCGCCTCGACTAAAAAACACACCTAGAGAAAAAAACAGTAAAAAAAACACAAATAAAATGTCAGCCTGGACTAAGCAAACACACATCTACAATAAAAAGCTAGATTAAACTAAAATTCACACGAGTATAAAAAGAATCATGTAAAAAACCCGCCAACTAAAAAACACTGAGGGAAAAAAAAAAATTAAAATCCTATAAAAATCATACCTCAAGTAAAAATCCCAGTAAAAAACCTACCTCAAGTAAAACTTCGTCAAATGTAAAAACCATAACTTGAGTAAAAAGCACATCCAGTTAAAAAAAACTATACCGAGTAAAATCAAGATTAACCAATGCAGTAACCTCAGGCTTTGTCCAATGAACGTGGCAGGAGTTTCGAGCAGAAAACCAAAGTGCAGAAAGTTTCAACTGACGGCAAAGCCCGACCCCACAAGTACAGCACGTGGACAACACATCATGTAAACAACCTGCTCCAGTAAACACTTCCACCCCCCCCCCCCCCCCCCCGACTAAATAGTTACAAAAACACCTCGAGCAAAAGGGTAAAACACATAGCCCGATTAAAAACACACCTTAAAAACGCGTCAGGTAAATAGAAACCTTGGAAATGCACACCCGACTAAAATACCCATCTCGACTAAAAAAAGCCACCGCGAGTAAAAAAAACACACCTCGAGACACAAGAAAGAGTACAATTCCTGCCCTAACTGAAAAACAAGCTTCGAGTTAAAAGTACAGGTGCACAACCTTTTATCCGAAAGCCTTGGGACCAGACACTTTTCGTAATTCAGAATTTGTCGGCCTTCGGAATGGAAATTTTTTTGCGTAGATTTTCATGGCTGGCTCAGTGGTAGAGTGCTCGGCTCATATCCGCAAGGTCGCGAGTTTGAGCCTTGATCCCGGCAGTTACTCGGTCGCGAGTTTGAGTCTTCAATGTCGTTTTTCTTGCAGAATAAATGTCTGTATGAAATGCAGTGTGTTGAATGAATTCCTGAATTTGTAAATGAACCCGCAGCATTGAATCACCTCTCGCACTCATGTCACCCTAGCGGGGCTACATGCCCTTAGGCGGCCTTGCTCGGGGATTCTTGAATCCCCGAGTTAGGTCGCGAATTTGCGCCTCGATCCTGGCAGTTACTCGGTCGCGAGTTTGAGTCTTCAATGTAGTTTTTTCTTGCAGAATAAATGTTTGTATGAAATGCAGTGTAGGAGAGGTGTACTGACTGTGTGGGCAGAACTTTGGAAGTGATTGCCCACCAGTCTAAAAGGCCACTGTGTCTCCCTGTCCCTGGGATAGCAGGGGGCGATCAAACAGCACAATACCCCCCCTCCCCCTCCAGAGGCCAACTCCAGAGGAATCCTCTCCCCGATGGGCCGCTACGGCGACAAGTGGCAGTTTGCCCACAGCCCGAGCTGCGCCCCCTCATCCGCCACCCCAAGAACAAGACGTACCTTGCACACCATAAGCTTCTGCCCCTACGTATTCCTCTGGAGTTGGAGCGGGGCGGGGCTGCTGCTAGCTGTGGGTCTCTGGGATCTCCGTGCTTGCAGTAGGCCTGGGGGGTCGGTGTCCCGTTGGTCCTGACGTCTCCGGCCACCCCCCTGGACTGGAGCTGAGACTGGGAACTGTACCGCCCTTGCCCCCTCCCTCTGCAACTGCAAACAACCCCACTCCTGCAATGGCGGTACAGTTCCCGGAGGATAGTAGGTGGCCGGAGACGTCAGGACCAACAGGAACCCGCTCCTCGATGGGCCCCTACGACGCCCCGAGTTGCGCCCCGTCATCCGCAACCCAGGTTCCTCTGTAGTTGGAGCGGGGCTGGGCTGCTGCTGGCTGTGGGTCTCTGGGTTCTCTGTGCTTGCGGTGGGCCTGGTGGTCGATGTCCAATTGGTCCCGACGTCTCCGGTGACTGGCATTGTATGCTGGCATCGCCGACGTGAAGACAGTGCAAAGCCCCCGCGTCGGTGCAATGAGCGGGGAGCTGGAGAGGGGAGGGAAGGGGTCACACACATGGCCGCGAAGCAGAGGGGTGTAGGTGGGGTGAAACTGAAGGGAGTGACAATCTGTTGCCGCCTGCCCGCTGAGTTAAAAAGTTCCCACGCTAGACTCACGATACACTGTGTATCGTAAGCCTACCGTGGGAACTTTTTAACTCAGCGGACAGGCAGCAGCATATTGTCAATTATTAACCCTCCCGCGCAATATACCCTCACCTTTTCTTTTATGAATGGGGATTTAGTTCCCCTTTCTTCGAGGACCGACCGGAGGTTCCGCTGTCACCTCTGCGGGCCGCCCTCGGTGAACGTTTTCAAGGACCTTTCTTCAAAGACCGAAAAAATTTCCGCTATTCGGAGGTTTTCGTTATTTGGATCTTCGGATAAAAGGTTGTGCACCTGTAGTTACAAAGCACACAAGTAAAAAAAAACGAGCAGAAAGCACATCAAGTTAGAAAACATATGTTGAATAAAAACAAGAGTAACCAATGAGCAACAAGAGTGACCAACTTGCTTTCCCATCCATGTTGTCTCCATCTCCAGCTACTTCTGGTCTGTGATCTCTTGGCTTTTCCCATGAGCTGCATCAGTTTTGCTGCTCTAACTCTCTTGGTTTTTCCTGGATGGATCTTTTCTTTCCATTTGGCATCTCTTTCACTTTCTTTTAGCCAGTATTGAGTTGCTGGTCCGGGTTCCCATCCCTGGCAAGGAGAGACTTCATTATCAGATATTCGCTGGTTTTATATGACACTTGCCCTCCCGTCAAAATTATCATCAGAGCTATTGCAAAGAAGCAGTTTTTAGCAACTGAACAGACATTTGATCCATCGCCTATTAGCACGGGAATTCATCATTACACTCATCAACACAAACACGATTCTTTAAGTGTTATCATACCTACCCTGGTAGTCGGCCTCAGGTGATCACTATCTCCTGCCAATGGGCTCAAAGGCTTATTCCTGCACCTTACCTTTGGTGGCTCTTTCAAGACCTACAGTTGGACCTGGCGGGGTAAGCTTGTAGACCCGCCAGTGTCTTTGGGTATGATGGTGACTCGCAGATTGAATGGTGCGCAGATTTGTGTCCTCACCAGTAAAAAGTCCGCCTCGACTAAAAAACACACCTCGAGGAAATAAGAGTTTAAAAATAAAACACACATAGAAAGCCCCCCTCGACTAAGCAAACAAAAATCTCCAATACAAAGCAGGCTTCAACTAAATTTCACACGAGTAAAAACATTACCATCAGCCATTGCAAAGAAGCAGCTTTTAGCTACTGAAGAGACATTTGATCCATTCTCTATTAGCACAGGAATTCATCATAACACCGTTATGAGAATTTTGCCTGAACAGTCAGTTACCCATAGTGCTGTGTTTAAAGCCCAATGCGCTGTGACCAATCACGTTATATTTAGAACCCATAGCACTGCAGCTGATAGCTTTGTTTAAATTTTAGCGCGTTAAGCCGACAGCGCTGTTTAATCCTTTGCGCACCAAACCGGCAGCACCACGTATTACCTTTGCGCACCAAGTCCGTGGCACTGTGTGTATTGATTTGCGCACCAAATCTGTAGCGTTGTGTTTAGCGCTTTGTACGCCAACTCTTTAGCGCCGTGCATATTGCTTTGCGCGCCAGTCTGCAGCTGATAGCACTTTGCTCCCAATGGGGGAGGGCGGGGCTTGCTGGAATGCAGTCCCCTGTCATTGGTTGTAGTTTGGATTTGGGAGAAGTGGTATTGACCAGGCCTTACCGGCAGTTATTTTAACAGCTGATTTCTTACCTGTGTAAAGGCAGACGCCAGGAAGCCATAAGTTAGTTCATGTACGAGAGGGATTCACCGATGGGCTGTGTCGCGATCAGTGCGGCAGACGGAGGAAGAGAGAGAGGTGTGCTGCTGTAAAACAGGCCCCGTGCATACCAAGACAATTATTGTTTTTGTTCTCTCTCTTGCCAATAAATTTGATTTGTAACTAAACAGATGAGTGAGTCTTTTTCCGTTCCACTAGTCAGATCCTTGAACCTGTTCCCTTGTAACACGCCCATCAACACAAACATGATTCACTAAGTGTTATCATACTCACCCTGTTTGTCAGCCTCAGTTGAAGACTATCTCCTGCCAGCGGGCTCAAAAGCTTATTCCTGCACATTACCTTCGCTGGCTCTTTCAAGAGCTATGGTTGGACCAGGTGGGTTAAGTATATAGACGCGCCAATGTCTTTGGGTAAAACGGTCGCTCACGGCATGGACTGTGTGCAGATTCACATCCTCACCAGTAAAGAGTTCACCTCAATTAAAAAACACCTTGAGGAAAAAAAAGCACACACCAAATTAAAAAACACAAGAGCACGAGTAAAAAGCCTGCCTCAACTAAGCAAACATCCATCTCCAGTAATAACACTGGAGATAACTCTTCAGCTATGTTTCCTGATGGACTGAATTTTCCAACATTTTGTTTTTTTAAATTTCCAACATTTGCCGTTTTCTGTTCAAATTTACCTCTAATATCCCCTGCTAGTGCTAGACTAACAGACTGAAGATGGGTCACAACCCACAATGTTGGCTGACCCGTTGAGCAACACATTTTGTTTTTTTGATCAAGATTCCAGCATCTGCAGATTTCCGTGGCTCTATATCACCGTGTACAGTTTCTTGACATTTAATGATTGGGGCCAGCTGAAAAATAAAGAGCTTTGACGCCTGCAACTTGCATTTATGTAATTGAGATCTTCAAGAAAATGTCAGCTTGTGTACAGTTGTTTCGCACAAACCACGTTGTGTTCAGTTGTATGATACCGACACCCTGCCTGAATCTCAACCACCAGCCCGAACCTTGCATCTTTTGTTACGAAGCACTACAAATAAAGAAATAGGATATCCAGACAAAATAAATGTAAATGGCAGGCTTGAGGAATACATTTTTTTCTGGTGATTTTTAAAAGACTGTCAGTGAGGAATAAATTAGTCCTTTTGGATGCTCTTACCAGAGGCTTTGTTGGAATGAGCGAGGGAATATTGCAGATGCTCTGGATCTCCTCGGGCAAGACGGCAACTGGCAGTGTGCAGATTGGCCAGGTTATGCTCGTTGGTCCACAGAAGGTCCATGATAGCCAAGATCTTAGAGCGTGGGTCCATCAATCTTTAATAAAGAAAAAAGTTTAAAAACAAAATCAACAGTAAAGGCATCTAAATTGAACATTTTTTTAATTGAATGTAAATGTTAACACTTACATAGACGACTGGTGGCTTGTGCTTGCCCAAGACAGCATAGAAGGATGGTTGAGGAGGAAGGTTACTGGGAGTGGAGGTCCTCCGTATCCGTTGGTGAAATCGGAGACAGAGACATAGGCAAGGGCACAAGAAAATCAGTGAATTAGTTTAGTTTAGAGATACAGTGCAAAAACAGGCCCTTCAGCTCACTGAGTCTATACCGTACAGCGATCCTCACACATTAACACTATCACTATCACGCACAGTAGGAGCAATTTATCATTGTTATCCTACCCAATTAACCTACAAACCTGTACACCTTGAGTGTGGGACTTAGCTAAAGATCTGAGAAAACCGACACAGGTCACGGGGAGAACGAACAAATTCCATCGAGAGCACCCGTAGTCAGGATCAAACCCGGGTCTCTGGTGCTGTAAGGCAGCAACTCTACGCTGCACCACCGTTCCGCCCTTGGTTGAGGCAGCAGTTGGCTGAGGCCTGGAGATAACAGATGTCGACAGTCCCCCTTAGTTCTCGGCGGTTCTCCCACGCGGGGTCCTCCTTCGTTCTCCGCGGCACGTCTTCTTTGGTTTTCCCTCTTGGCAGTCCCCCTACACCAGATACTCCTTTGTTCTCGGCGAAGCGTCCGACCTCCGGCACACACCTCCAACCCCTTACTCCACTTCGACCGCCGGCTCAACCTTCTTGCCGACTGCTGACCCGACCTCCTTGCAAACCACCAGGCCAAATTCAATCGTCGCCATGTCCACTCTTGAGGGCTCCGTAGCTCCAAACCAGAGTTCGGCCACAGGGATGCATCAACCAGCTTCTGCCACTTATTGAAGAAGGTTCAAATGCCTATTCCAGCGCCTTACATTGTCACAATACTATTACTAATAAATGATGGCATGATCCAAAAGATCAAATACTGGTCTGAACTACATGCATGCTTCAAAACTAAGGAAATAGGCAACATTTCGGGCTGAAACCCTTCTTCAGAACAATGATAGTTGCCAATATAACAATTTCTTTATTTGTTATTGCTTAGCATGCGCTTTCTTTTGACCGGTTGAATTGGTGAGGACTCTGTTCTTTGGTAAAAAGATACGTAATTTACAGAGATTCTATCTTGCCAGCAGAATCCTCTCTGAGTTGGTCAGGCTGTTTGACATCATTCTTCTGGCTTTGGCGTTATGGTGAATCCTATGACACTGCAAAGAGACCAGCTTGATTTTCAATTGCCGTTAGCACCAGCTACTTCTGATCAGGTTTAATGAATTGGTTTTCCCAGTGACAATCCATGGAAGGCTTCTGATGCTGCTGTTCCTCCCCTGTACGTTCCTTCCTCATTTTGTCCAGTGTTGACTTGGGTGTGGGTTGGGTCGTGTGACAAGAATAGGCTTCATTACCAGAGATACCTTGGCTTTCAGTTGTCGCGTACTGCATTTGTCATAACAACCAATGGCACTTGCTCCTCTTCATCTTCTCTCCGACCTCCGGTACCCACCGCGGGCCCGTCTTCGTCCAACCTCCGGTACCCACCGCGGGCCCGTCTTCAGCTGCCAAATCCTCTCACGCAGGGCACACCTTAATCTCTTTAACATCTTCGCTTGTGTTTCCCACCAACAAGCAACTTCAGTTTTGATGCTCATGCTCTCCTGTTTGGTCCTGGATGGGTCTTTTCCTCCTCGTCATCACCAGTATTTTCTTTTATTCAGTGTTAAATTGGTGATGGGTCCATCATCAGACAAAAAAGATGCATAATTCCCGGAGATTCTGCCTTGCTAGCAGTCCTCCCCGAGCTGGTCAGGCTATTTGACATCTTCTGGCTTTGCCCTTCTGGTGAATCCAATGACAATACAAAAAGCTGGATTCTCAATCGTCGTTAGCTCCAGCTGCTTCTGGTGAGTTGCGATGCCTTGGATTTCCCAGAGACAATCTGTAGTAGGGTTCTGATGCTCCTGTTCCTCATTTTGTCCAGTGTTGACTTGGGTGTGTGTTCTGTCCTGTGACAAAGATAAGCTTCATTACCAGAGATCCCTTGGATTTACGGTGTTGCTTTCTGCATTTGACGTAACTACCATTGGCACCTGCTCCTCTTCGTCTTTTCTTTGACCTCCGGAACCCACGGAGGGCCCGTCTTCAGCTGTCGAGTCCTCGATGGGACGGCTCCATCCGTCTTCCTCGCCCCCTGAGGCCCAGCTCACTCTCTTTATCAGTGTCGCTTGGGTGACGAAATTGGGTAATTTGTCATAAGAATCTTTGCCATTTGCTCCTCATCTTCTTTCCGGTACCCACCGCGTGCCCATCTTCAGCTGCCAAATCATCTCGTGGAGGGCACACCTTGATCTATTTAACATCTGTGCTTGTGTTTCCCACCAACAAGCAGCTTCAGTTTTGATGCTCATGCTCTCCTGTTTGGTCCTGGATGGGTCTTTTCCTCCTCGTCATCACTGGTATTTTCTTGTGTTCAGTGTTATATTGGTGATGGGTCCATCTTCAGTCAAAAAGATGCATAATTCCTGGAGATTCTGCCTTGCTAGCAGAGTCCCCCCCGAGCTGGTCAGGGTATTTGACATCTTTCCTCTGGCTTTGCCCTTCTGGTGAATCCAATGACAATGCAAATACCTTGGTTCTCAATCATCGTTAGCTCCAGCTACTTCTGGTAAGTTGCGATGCCTTGGTTTTCCCAGCGACAATCTGTAGTAGGGTTCTAATGCTCCTGTTCCTCCCAGGTATGTTCCTCATTTTGTCCAGTGTTGACTTGGGTGTGTGTTCTGTCCTGTGACAAAGATTGGCTTCATTACCAGAGATCCCTTGGATTTCATGTGTTGCTTTCTGAATGTGACGTAACTACCATTGGCACTTGCTCCTCTTCGTCTTCTCTGTGACCTCCGGAACCCACCGAGGGCCCGTCTTCAGCTGTCGAGTCCTCGCTTGGACAGCTCTGCCCGTCTTCCTCGCTCCCTGAGGGCCCAGCTCACTCTCTTTATCCGTCTCACTTGGGTGATGAAATTGGGTAATTTGTCATAAGAATCTTTGCCACTTGCTCCTCTTCTACATCTTCTTTCAGGGTACCCACCACGGGGCAAGTCCAACCTCCGACACCCACCGTGGGCCCGTCTTCAGCTGCCAAATCCTTTCTTGGAGGGCACACTTTGATCTCTTTAACATCTTCGCTTGTGTTTCCCACCAACAAGCAGCTTCAGTTATGATGCTCATGCTCTCCTGTTTGGTCCTGGATGGGTCTTTTCCTCTTCATCGTCACTGTTATTTTCTTGTGTTCAGTGTTAAATTGGTGATGTGTCCATCTTCAGTCAAATAGATGCATAATTCCTGGAGAATTCTGCCTTGCTAGCAGAGTCCTCCCCGAGCTGGTCAGGCTATTTGACATCTTTCTTCTGGCTTTGCCCTTCTGGTGAATCCAATGACAATGCAAAAAGCTGGGTTCTCAATCGTCGTTAGCTCCAGCTATTTCTGGTGAGTTGCGATGCCTTGGATTTCCCAGGGACAATCTGTAGTAGGGTTCTGATGCTCCTGTTCCTCCCATGTATGTTCCTCATTTTGTCCAGTGTTGACTTGGGTGTGTGTTCTGTCCTGTGACAAAGATACGCTTCATTACCAGAGATCCCTTGGATTTCATGTGTTGCTTTCTGCATTTGACGTAACTACCATTGGCACTTGCTCCTCTTCGTCTTCTCTTTGACTTCCGGAACCCAGGGAGGGCCCGTCTTCAGCTGTCGAGTCCTCGATGGGACGGCTCCATCCGTCTTCCTCGCCCCCTGAGGCCCAGCTCACGCTCTTTATCAGTGTCGCTTGGGTGACGAAATTGGGTAATTTGTCATATAGTATCTTTGCCACTTGCTCCTCTTCTTCATCTTCTTTCCGACACCCACCGAGGGCCCGTCTTCAGCTGCCAAATCCTTTCACGGAGGGCACACCTTGATCTCTTTAACATCTTCGCTTGTGTTTCCCACCAACAAGCAGCTTCAGTTTTGATGCTCATGTTCTCCTGTTTGGTCCTGGATGGGTCTTTTCCTCCTCGTCATCACTGGTATTTTCTTGTGTTCAGTGTTATATAGGTGATAGCTCCATCTTCAGTCAAAAAGATGCATCATTCATGGAAATTCTGCCTTGCTAGCAGAGTCCTCCCCGAGCTGGTCAGGGTATTTGACATCTTTCCTCTGGCTTTGCCCTTCTGGTGAATCCAATGACAATGCAAATACCTTGGTTCTCAATCAATCGTTAGCTCCAGCTACGTCTGGTGAGTTGCGATGCCTTGGTTTTCCCAGCGACAATCTGTAGTAGGGTTCTAATGCTCCTGTTCCTCCCAGGTATGTTCCTCATCTTGTCCAGTGTTGACTTGGGTGTGGGTTCTGTCCTGTGACAAAGATAGGCTTCATTACCAGGGATCCCTTAGATTTCATGTGTTGCTTTCTGAATGTGACGTAACTACCATTGGCACTTGCTCCTCTTCGTGTTCTCTGTGACCTCCGGAACTCACCGAGGGCCCATCTTCAACTGTCGAGTCCTCGCTTGGACAGCTCTGCCCGTCTTCCTCGTTCCCTGAGGGCCCTGCTCACTCTCTTTATCAGTGTCGCTTGGGTGACGAAATTGGGTAATTTGTCAAAACTCTTTGCCACTTGCTCCTCTTCTTCATCTTCTTTCAGGGTACCCACCACGGGGCAAGTCCAACCTCCGGCACCCACCGTGGGCCCGTCTTCAGCTGCCAAATCCTTTCTTGGAGGGCACACCTTGATCTCTTTTACATCTTCACTTGTGTTTCCGACCAACAAGCAGCTTCAGTTTTGATGCTCATTCTCTCCTGTTTGGTCCTGGATGGGTCTTTTCCTTCATGTCGTCACTGGTATTTTCTTGTGTTCAGTGTTAAATTGGTGATGGGTCCATCTTCAGTCAAATAGATGCATAATTCCAGGAGATTCTGCCTTGCTAGCAGAGTCCTCCCCGAGCTGGTCAGGGTATTTGACATCTTTCTTCTGGCTTTGCCCTTCTGATGAATCCAATGACAATACAAAAAGGGGTCCAGCTTGGTTCTCAATCGTCGTTAGATCCAGCGACTTCTGGTGACTTGCGATGCCTTGTTTTTCCCAGAGACAATCTGTGGTAGGGTTGTGATGCTGCTGCTCCTCCCATGTATGTTTTCTGCTCGGTCATTTCTTCCTCCTTATGTCTACTGTTGATTTGTATGTGGTGTTTGTCCTTTGACAAGGATAGGCTTCAATACCAGAGATCCCTTGGCTTTCAGGTGTCACTTTCAGCATTTATTGTACCTACCATTGCAACATGCTCCTCTTCTTTATCTTCTCTTCTTTCCAGGTTCAAGAAAATCTTCCCATCAACCATCACTTTCTTGAAAATTGCACCAGCAACACATTTCAGAACTGAAAGCACATTTCTACTCACTTTTGCATTATGTTCACACTTATTATTTATTTTTTATTCAAATCGTTTGCTATGTCGCTCTTCAAGGGAGATGCTAAATGCATTTCGTTGTCTCTGTACTGTACACTGACAATGACAATGAAAATTGAATCTGAATCTGAATTCATTATTTGGATCGTCTTCATCAAAATAGCCGAAGCACTCTCAATTAAACAGAATGCATCTGTCAACCACTTCGCTGTTAGATTTCAAAGAACCTCAACCTCCTCTATCTTCTCTGCTTCATGTTCCCACGGTTTTAAGGTCAAGCAAATCTTGGGGCGTCCGTTCTCTTTAATAAGTCTAATAACTCCTGCATGTCTTCCAACTCACCTCTTCACAACTTAATTTCTAAGACAAACTCAACTTTTTCCACTGGTTTTACATAGCGCATTACCAACCCTAAAACCTCTCAGGTCAGGCACTAGATGCAGGCACAGTTTTTATCAAACATCATTCACACACCAACCGTGTCCCATGCATTGCGAGCAAGCATTATGAAGTCTCTAATGTTAAGATTTCCAGACATCTTTAACAATCATTTTACAATCACCAGTAGCCTTCATTACAGCATCAAATATTTTGTGAGACAATAAAAATTAAACATGCTAATCACACCCAGATCCATAAGTTGGAGGAGGGATGTAGTGTTCAGTAAAATTTCTGTTCCTGCAATTTACTTTGGAACATTGGCATTACTAATAAATTGTAACACATGCTACAAAGTCTGAACATCAATTCTTCATCCGAATTATACTTGCATGTTTTTTTAATTAAGCATTACAAATCGAGAAATAGGACATCCAGACATAATAAATGCAAACAGCAGACTTAGGGAGTAAAATATTCCGCAGCTCTTACCAGACCTTTAGTTGTACTGGACGAAGGAAGGTTACAGATGTACTTCATATTCTCGGACAGGGGACAATTCTCTCCCTGGACGGATCACGTGGAGGATCACGTCCACAACCTAGCCAAGTTAAGCTCACTGGCTCACTGGGGGGGGGGGGTGTGGGGTTCTGGAGTGCTAGCATGGATGTTGTGGGCCAAAGGGACTGTTTTCCAAAGGACTAGTATCGACATTGTGGGCCCAATGAATTTTTGGGCTAGCAGTTCAGTAACTCAGGCCTGGCAGTTGCACAGTTGCAAAAGGGGGCACAGTTGCAAAAGGGGGCACAGTTGCAAAAGGGGGCACAGTTGCAAAAGTTGCAAAAGGGGGCACAGTTGCAAAAGGGGGCACAGTTGCAAAAGGGGCACAGTTGCAAAAGGGGCACAGTTGCAAAAGGGGCACAGTTGCAAAAGGGGCAGTTGCAAAAGGGGCACAGTTGCAAAAGGGGCACAGTTGCAAAAGGGGCACAGTTGCAAAGGGGGCACAGTTGCAAAGGGGGCACAGTTGCAAAGGGGGCACAGTTGCAAAGGGGGCACAGTTGCAAAAGGGGGCACAGTTGCAAAAGGGGCACAGATACAAAAGGGGCACAGTTGCAAAAGGCACAGTTGCAACAGGCAGTTACAAAAGGCAGCGGTTACAAAAGGCACACAGTTACAAAAGGCACACAGTTACAAAAGGCACACAGTTACAAAAGGCACACAGTTACAAAAGGCACACAGTTACAAAAGGCACACAGTTACAAAAGGCACACAGTTACAAAAGGCACACAGTTACAAAAGGCACACAGTTACAAAAGGCACACAGTTACAAAAGGCACACAGTTACAAAAGGCACACAGTTACAAAAGGCACACAGTTACAAAAGGCACACAGTTACAAAAGGCACACAGTTACAAAAGGCACACAGTTACAAAAGGCACACAGTTACAAAAGGCACACAGTTACAAAAGGCACACAGTTACAAAAGGCACACAGTTACAAAAGGCACACGGTTACAAAAGGCACACAGTTACAAAAGGCACACGGTTACAAAAGGCACGCAGTTACAAAAGGCACGCGGTTACAAAAGGCACACGGTTACAAAAGGCACGCGGTTACAAAAGGCACGCGGTTACAAAAGGCACGCGGTTACAAAAGGCACGCGGTTACAAAAGGCACACGGTTACAAAAGGCACGCGGTTACAAAAGGCACGCGGTTACAAAAGGCACGCGGTTACAAAAGGCACGCGGTTACAAAAGGCACGCGGTTACAAAAGGCACGCGGTTACAAAAGGCACTCTGTTACAAAAGGCACGCGGTTACAAAAGGCACGCGGTTACAAAAGGCACGCGGTTACAAAAGGCACACAGTTACAAAAGGCACAGTTACAAAAGGCACAGTTACAAAAGGCACACAGTTACAAAAGGCACACAGTTACAAAAGGCACACAGTTACAAAAGGCACGCGGTTACAAATGGCACACAGTTACAAATGGCACAGTTACAAATGGCACACAGTTACAAAAGGCACACATTCATTTTACAATCACCAGTGGCCTTCATTACAGCATCAAATGTTTTGTTGAGATAATAAAAATTAAACATGGTAATCACACCTGGATCCATAAGTTGGAGGAAGGATGTAGTGTTCAACAGACGATAAACTTGAATATTTCTGTTCCTGCACTTTACGTTGTCACAATGACATTACTAATAAGTTATGACACGTGCTACCAAGTCTGAACATTAATTCTTCATCTGAACTATACTTGCATGTTTCTTAATTAAGCATTACAAATAGAGAAATAGGACATCTAGACATAATAAAGACAAACAGCAGTCTTAGGGAATAAAATAGCTTTAACCAGACCTTTAGTTGTACCGCATGAAGGAAGGTTGTAGATGTACTTCATCTTCTCGGACAGGGGACAATTCTCTCCCTGGGCATGCAGGATCACTTCCAAGTTAAGCTCACTGATTTTCAGTGAGTCGATGACAGTTGAGCTCTGGTAGCACTGATCTGGTCCTTAAGATAGATCTCGGATGACCTCCCTAAGGAGCACCTCGTGAGATTCCACAGTGCGGGTTTTCCATTTAGATCCACAGTATGACCTACAATACAATTGAGTGGTATCAGAACAATTATTTCACTCTCTGCCTTTGTAAGACAAAGGAGTTACTTGTTGCCTTCACTAATGCACTGAACGATCCATCACAAATACTGCCCACCCCACCATTGCACTGACCTACAGGAAGTGCAAGTAGAACCGGAGCATCTGTTTGTGGGAGTGGAAGGAGCAATAGATTTGTGTCTTCACCAGTAAAAAGTCCGCCTCGACTAAAAAACAAACCTAGAGAAAAAAAAACAGTAAAAAAAACACAAATAAAAAGTCAGCCTGGACTAAGCAAACACACATCTACAATAAAAAGCTAGATTAAACTAAAATTCACACGAGTATGAAAAGAATCATGTAAAAAACCCGCCAACTAAAAAACACTGAGGGAAAAAAAAAATTAAAAGCCCGCCTCCTGTAAAAATCACACCTCAAGTAAAAATCCCAAACCTTGGAAATGCACGCCCGACTAAAAAACCCATCTCGACTAAAAAAAGCCACCGCGAGTAAAATAAACTGAGAAAAAAGCCAGCCTCGAGTAAAAAAAACACACCTCGAGACACAAGAACGAGTACAATTCCTGCCCTAACTGAAAAACAAGCCTCGAATAAAAAGTACAGGTGCACAACCTTTTATCCGAAAGCCTTGGGACCAGACACTTTTCGTAATTCAGAATTTGGTGGCCTTCAGAATGGAAATTTTTTTGCGTAGATTTTAATGGCTAGCTCAGTGGTAGAGTGCTCGGCTCATATCCGCAAGGTCGCGAGTTTGCGCCTTGATCCCGGCAGCCACTCGGTCGCGAGTTTGAGTCTTCAATGTCTTTTTTTCTTGCAGAATAAATGTCTGTATGAAATGCAGTGTGTTGAATGAATTCCTGAATTTGTAAATGAACCCGCAGCATTGAATCACCTCTCGCACTCATGTCACCCTAGCGGGGCTACATGCCCTTAGGCGGCCTAGCTCGGGTTTTCTTGAATCCCCGAGTTAGGTCGCGAATTTGCGCCTCGATCCTGGCAGTTACTCGGTCGCGAGTTTGAGTCTTCAATGTAGTTTTTTCTTGCAGAATAAATGTTTGTATGAAATGCAGTGTAGGAGAGGTGTACTGACTGTGTGGGCAGAACTATGGAAGTGATTGCCCACCAGTCTTAAAATCCGCTGTGTCTCCCTGTCCCTGGGATAGCAGGGGGCGATCAAACAGCACAATACACCCCCTCCCCCTCCAGAGGAATCCTCTCCCCGATGGGCCGCTACGGCGACAAGTGGCAGTTCGCCCACAGCCCGAGCTGCGCCCCCTCATCCGCCACCCCAAGAACAAGACGTACCATGCGCACCATAAGCTTCTGCCCCTACGTATTCCTCTGGAGTTGGAGCGGGGCTGGGCTGGAGTTGCTGCTGGCTGTGGGTCTCTGGGATCTCCGTGCTTGCAGTGGATCTGGGGGTCGGTGTCCCGTTGGTCCTGACGTCTCCGGCCACCCCCCTGGACTGGAGCTGAGACTGGGAACTGTACCGCCCTTGCCCCCTCCCTCTGCAACTGCAAACAACCCCACTCTCCTGCAAGGGCAGTACAGTTCCCGGAGGATAGCAGGTGGCCGGAGACGTCAGGACCAACAGGAACCCGCTCCCCGATGGGCCCCTACGATGCCCCGAGCTGCGCTCCGTCATCCGCAACCCAGGTTCCTCTGTATTTGGAGCGGGGCTGGGCTGGGCTGCTGCTGGCTGTGGGTCTCTGGGTTCTCCGTGGGCCTGGTGGTCGACGTCCAATTGGTCCTGACGTCTCCGGTGACTGGCATTGTATGCTGGCATCGCCGACGTGAAGACAGTACAAAGCCCCCGCACCGGTGCAATGAGCGGGGAGCTGCAGAGGGGAGGGAAGGGGTCACACACATGGCCGGGAAGCAGAGGGGTGTAGGTGGGGTGAAACTGAAGGGAGCGACAATCTGTTGCTACCTCCCCGCCGAGTTAAAAAGGTCCCACGCTAGACTGAGAATACACTGTGTATCGTGAGTCTACCGTGGGAAGTTTTTAACTAAGCGGACAGGCAGCAGCATATTGTCAATTATTAACCCTCCCGTGCAATATACCCTCACCTTTTCTTTTATGAATGGGGATTTAGTTCCCCTTTCTTCGAGAACCGACCGGAGGTTCCGCTGTCACTTCTGCGGGCCGCCCTCGGTGAACGTTTTCAAGGACCTTTCTCCGCTATTCGGAGGTTTTCGTTATTTGGATCTTCAGATAAAAGGTTGTGCACCTGTAGTTACAATGCACACAAGTAAAAAAAAATGAGCAGAAAGCCCTTCTAGACTAAAAAAACCCATTTGGAGCAAAAAGCTGACCTTGACTAAAAAAGAAAATCACACAAGACCCTCCTCCAGTAAAAATCTCATCTCTTGGAAAAGCACATCAAGTTAGAAAACATATGTTGAATAAAAACAAGAGTAACCAATGAGCAACAAGAGTGACCAACTTGCTTTCCCATCCATGTTGTCTCCATCTCCAGCTACTTCTGGTCTGTGATCTCTTGGCTTTTCCCATGAGCTGCATCAGTTTTGCTGCTCTAACTCTCTTGGTTTTTCCTGGATGGATCTTTTCTTTCCATTTGGCATCTCTTTCACTTTCTTTTAGCCAGTATTGAGTTGCTGGTCCGGGTTCCCATCCCTGGCAAGGAGAGACTTCATTATCAGATATTCGCTGGTTTTATATGACACTTGCCCTCCCGTCAAAATTATCATCAGAGCTATTGCAAAGAAGCAGTTTTTAGCAACTGAACAGACATTTGATCCATCGCCTATTAGCACGGGAATTCATCATTACACTCATCAACACAAACACGATTCTTTAAGTGTTATCATACCTACCCTGGTAGTCGGCCTCAGGTGATCACTATCTCCTGCCAATGGGCTCAAAGGCTTATTCCTGCACCTTACCTTTGGTGGCTCTTTCAAGACCTACAGTTGGACCTGGCGGGGTAAGCTTGTAGACTCGCCAGTGTCTTTGGGTATGACGGTGACTCGCAGATTGAATGGTGCGCAGATTTGTGTCCTCACCAGTAAAAAGTCCGCCTCGACTAAAAAACACACCTCGAGGAAATAAGAGTTTAAAAATAAAACACACATAGAAAGCCCCCCTCGACTAAGCAAACAAAAATCTCCAATACAAAGCAGGCTTCAACTAAATTTCACACGAGTAAAAACATTACCATCAGCCATTGCAAAGAAGCAGCTTTTAGCTACTGAAGAGACATTGGATCCATTCCCTATTAGCACTGGAATTCATCATAACACCATTATGAGAATTTTGCCTGAACAGTCAGTTACCCATAGTGCTGTGTTTAAAGCCCAATGCGCTGTGACCAATCACGTTATATTTAGAACCCATAGCACTGTAGCTGATAGCTTTGTTTAAATTTTAGCGCGTTAAGCCGACAGCAGTTTAAACCTTTGCGCACCAAACCGGCAGCACCACGTATTACCTTTGCGCACCAAGTCTGTAGCACTGTGAATTGATTTGAGCACCATCTTTTGCGCTGTGTATATTGATTTGCGCGCCAAGTCTGTGGCACTGTGTGTATTGATTTGCGCACCAAATCTGTAGCGTTGTGTTTAGCGCTTTGTACGCCAACTCTTTAGCGCCGTGCATATTGCTTTGCGCGCCAGTCCGCAGCTGATAGCACTTTGCTCCCAATGGGGGAGGCCGAGGCTTGCTGGAATGCAGTCCCCTCCCATTGGTTGTAGTTTGAATTTGGGAGAAGTGGTATTGACCAGGCCTTACCGGCAGTTATTTTAACAGCTGATTTCTTACCTGTATAAATGCAGACGCCAGGAAGCCATAAGTTAGTTCATGTACGAGAGGGATTCACCGATGGGCTATGTCGCGATCAGACGGAGACGGAGGAGAGAGAGAGGTGTGCTGCTGTAAAACAGACCCCGTGCATACCAAGACAATTATTGTTTATGTTCTCTCTCTTGCCAATAAATTTGATTTGCAACTAAACAGATGAGTGAGTCTTTTTCCGTTCCACTAGTCAGATCCTTGAACCTGTTCCCTTGTAACACGCCCATCAACACAAACATGATTCACTAAGTGTTATCATACTCACCCTGTTTGTCAGCCTCAGTTGAAGACTATCTCCTGCCAGTGGGCTCAAAAGCTTATTCCTGCACCTTACCTTCGCTGGCTCTTTCAAGAGCTATGGTTGGACCAGGGGGGTTAAGTATATAGACACGCCAATGTCTTTGGGTAAAACGGTCGCTCACGGCATGGACTGTGTGCAGATTCACGTCCTCACCAGTAAAGAGTTCACCTCAATTAAAAAACACCTTGAGGAAAAAAAAGCACACACCAAATTAAAAAACACAAGAGCACGAGTAAAAAGCCTGCCTCAACTAAGCAAACATCCATCTCCAGTAAAACACTGGAAAAAAAAATCACATGTAAAAAGCCTGCCCAGACTTAAAAAGCCACACCTTGAGGAAAAAAATGTAAAAACTCTGCTTCACACCTCTAATAAAAATCCCACCGAGATTAAAAAAACATACCTCAAGTAAATAAAATGAGTAAAAAGCCCGAGTTAAAAAGTTTTTTAAAAAAGTAACTGGAGTAAAAAGCACATCGAGGTAAAAAAAAATGTACTGCAAGAAAAAACAAAAGTATCCAATGTGTAACATGGGCTAACGATGAGCTGGTGACTACAATGTTCTTTCACCAAATAGGCTGTGGGCTGAGGAGCTTTATTCTACTGTTTCGTGACCCAAGTCACCAAACTACATGAAATGTTCACATATTGTGTAAAACAATTATATAAATCACCCCTGAAACTCGTCATGAACAAGACTTGCACATTTTTATTAAATTAGAGAAAAAACGGAAAAATGTTGGGTAATTATTAGTCCAATCAAAGCACGTTTAACATTGAGTTGTCTGCCAGTTGGCCAGTCACGCGCTTTGCTTCAGGCTAGCACACAACATGGCTGAGGGTGCCTCTAGAGATGCCTGTTTTACTGGAGATTCCGATTTGTTGTTCTGTGGAATACATGTCGTGGAAACTTGCAGCAGGGTAATTGAATTTAGTGAGAAAAGCATTAAAAAGGCTGAAGAATGTGCTGCTAAGTGGATAGAAGTTGAAGAAAGCCTTGAAAGCAAAGTCGCTGTTGAGATGCTGGAACACAAAGAAGACAGCCAGGAATCAACTCCCCCCCCCCCCCCCCCCCCCCCCCCCTAAACAAACAACCACCCCGACTAAACAGTTACAGAAATGGTCCCCCATATCCCTTTAATTCTTTCAAGGTCGAATTGGGCTAAAGAGACTTTCCTATCTCTGTCTGACTCTGTGACTGTTTACCAAGAAGGTCCAGCGAGGGGTTTGGTTGTTGTTGTCACGGCACCGCACTCTGAGGGAAAGGACTGCAACGCAGAATCCTACTACCACAGGCTACTGAGGGGCGGATCCTATGTAACAGCCTATGAAAAATACTCGGAGGTAGACACGAAATACTGGAGTAACTCAGCGGGACAGGCAGCATCTCCGGAGAGAAGGAATGGGTGACATGTCGGGTCAGTCTGACTTGAGGGTCTCGACTCGAAGGGTCACCCATTCCTTCTCTCCGGAGATGCTGCCTGTCCCGCTGAATTACTCCACAGTTTTGTGTCTACCTTCGATTTGAATCAGCATCTGCAGTTCTTTCCTACATATATGAGAAATACTCTATTGATACTTAAAGATGAAACATTACTGGAGTATTGCTACTATACAACATTGTTTCCACTCACCTACACATTGAAAGGTAAGCAAGACATAACATTATAACTCCAATTAGTATGGCACGTTATCGATGTTACAATAGTGTCGCCATAATTATATATTCGAAAAGATATCAGACTGAGAGATTGACAGGGTGTGAAGGGTCCTAACTCAAAATGCCGCCTGTCCATTCCCTCCACAAATGTTGCTGACGCATTGTTCCTCCAACACTTAGTTTGTGCAGAGTTGATTTGTGTTTGTTCAGCTGGCAGAAGCCAACATTGTAATGGACTCTATGAGCCCAGGTCCGGATTTGGAGCCTCCAGATCTAGGCAGAGCCGGATTTACCACTAGGCTTCATAGGCTGAAGCCTAGAGCCTCGAGGTCTAGGGGGCCTCCGGCCAAGGCCGGTCAGAAAGTTTCCTCTGTGCTACATGTACAGCTTGAGTGGACTACCCCTCATGTAAACACCCCCCCACTAAACAACCAAGCCGACTAAACAGTTACAGAAACACCTCGAATAAAACCAACCCAGCTAAAAAAAAAGAAACCAAGGCCGCCTCGATTAAACACCCGTCTCCAATAAAAAGTTGCTTCCACTAAAAATCACAATTAAAATGCCTCCGTCATGTAAACAACCTGCTCCAGTAGACCACCCCGACTAAACACCCACGCCGATTAAATTAAACAATCACCCCGACTAAAGTTACAAACACCTCGAGTAAAACATCCAACGCGTAAATAAAGGAGTAAAAGCTCAGCTCGAAGAAAAACAAACCTCGAGTAAAAAACTCATATCGAGTAAATAGAAACCACAACTCGCCTCGACTCAAACCCCCACCTCGAGTTAAAGAAAGCACCCCGAGTAAAATAAACCAATGCAAAGCCTGCCTCGAGTAAATAAACACCGTTAAAGACAAAAAAAAAACATCTCGTTAAAACACACGCCTCGAGACACAAAGAACGAGTAAAATTCCCCCCTTGACTAAAAACCTCCAGTAAAAGCACATCGAGTTACAAAACACACCCCGAGTTTAGATTTTTAAAAAACAGTAAAAGCCCGCCTAAAGTTAAAAAAATGAACTCGAGTAAAGTTATTTTAAAAAATACCTCGAGTAAAAACAAGAGTAACCAACGCTGATCGGTCCTCGGGCTTCGTCATGAGGGGATTTATGAGCGGGAAACCGAAGCGGATAAAGTTTTCGCTGTCGGCGAAACCCGCGCCCGCCACAAGTACAGCACTAGTGGACAACCCCTCCAAGGTTCCCGGGAACAGCACGGAAATCTTGGGTGGGACGCAAAGTCTCCAGAGGTTTCGGTTCAGGTTTCCGAAGTGGGACAGGGGCTTAAACAACCTGCCCCAGTAAACACCCACCCGACTCAACATCAACCTCTCAACAACCACCCCGACTAAACAATTACAAAAACTCCTCGAGTAAAACAACCAAGTCGAGCAGAAAGCACAGGTCAAGTAAAATCACACGAGTTCAAATGCATGTATAAGTAGAAACTGCAGATGCTGGAAAATTGAAGGTAGACGAAAATGCTGGAGAAACTCAGCGGGTGAGGCAGCATCTATGGAGCGAAGGAAATAGGCAACGTTTCGGGCCGAAACCCTTCCTGTCTGAAGAAGGGTCTCGACCCGAAACGTTGCCTATTCCCTTCGCTCCAAAGATGCTGCCTCACCCGCTGAGTTTCTCCAGTTAAAAACGCATGTCGAGTAAATAGAGATCACGAGTAAAAAGCTCGGCTCGACTAAAAAACACACCTTGAGGTAAACAACGCACCGAGTAAAATAAACGGAGATAAAATAAACAAAGACTAATAAAATTCACCTCGAGTTAAAAAAAAACCGCATCTTGTGTTAAAACAAAACACACGCCGATTCAAAGGAACGAGTAAAATTCCAACATAACTGAGAAACAAGCCTCGAGTACATTGAGTTACAAAACAGAGTAAAACGTTTTTTAAAAAACCGCGAGTAAAAAAAAAGCACAAGTAAAAAGCCCGCCTCGACTAAGCAAACGCCCATCTCCAGCAAAAAGCTGGCTTCGACAAAAGAATACATCATGAGGTTAAAAATCACTTTAAAATAGCCGCTTCGACTAAAATTCCCACGGTGTAAAAAAAACCCAACCATACCTCGAGTTAAAAAGAGGTGTAGACCACGATGTTTCTTCACCACAGCGGTTCCGTGACTGGAGGCGGGAACCGGACCCGTCGCCCCCGCCCCCCAACGCTGATCGGACCCCGAGCTTCGTCCAATTAACACGAACGGTCTTTTGAGCGGGAAACCGAGGCGAGGAAAGTGTCCGAAGCCCGCGCGCTTCGCAAGTACAGCTCGAGTGGACAACCCCTTATGTAAACAACCTGCTCCAGTAAACATCTAAACCCGCCTAAACATCCACCCCGACCAAACAACCACCGCGCAGTTACAAAATAACCTTGAGTAAAACAACTAACGAGTGAAAAAAACGAGCAAAAAGCACAGCTCGGGTTAAACCAAGTTCTCGAGTTAGAAGAAACCACTAGTATTAAGTATTAAGCACATCGAGTAAAAATGACGCCCCGAGTACAAAAAAACGCCTCGAGTTAAGTACACATTTCTCACAAAAAGAAACGAGTTGACTTAAAAAACGCCCCGATTTAAAAAAAACTCATCTCACCTTGCGTTAAAAAGCACACCTCGAAAAAATCCCACCGAGTTAAACATACATCGAGTTAAAAAAAAACACATCGAGTGTTAAAACAAAAACGAGTAAATAGCCCGCCTCAAGTAAAAATCACACCTCGAGTAAAAAAACTAACCAGGTTACAAAATATACTTCGAGTGAAAAACATGAGTGAAAAGCCCGCCTCGACTAAAAAACACCTCGAGGAAAAACTCCCACAAGTAAAAAACTCACATCGACTGCAAAGCTACCTCGAGTAAAGAATGAAACATCGAATAACCAAACCACCTCGATTGAAAAATACTTGAATTTTTAAAAAACGTCGAGTAAAATATAATTTCTACACTACATCTTATTGTTATTCAGAAATAAAAAGTGAGCATTTTAGAGTGTTCGATGTCAGGAGCAGGCTCGAGTAAAAAATTCCTCGAGTTGAAAATAAAACGAGGAAATTTGGAAAAAATGGTCCCCCATATCCCTTTAATTTTTTCAACTTTATCTCAACCAGTCCCCTCTAGTTTTTAAACTTAATTGCCCTTGAAAAACGCTCGCCCGTTCAGATCACCACCTTTAATACACAGCTTCTGCCTCTCGCCAATCGCATTTGAGTTGGCTGAGGTGCGGATAAGACAGTTGTCTTCCCTTCTTTAATAACAAAATGTAAAATACATTTGGACAGGCGAATACATAGAAAAGCTTTGAAGGGTCTGGGCCAAATGAGACTCACTGAGAATAGGCATCTTGATCGTCAAGGTCGAATTGGGCTAAAGAGACTTTCCTATCTCTGTCTGACTGTGACTGTTTACCAAGAAGGTCCAGCGAGGGGTTTGGTTGTTGTTGTCACGGCACCGCACTCTGAGGGAAAGGACTGCAACGCAGAATCCTACTTCCACAGATTACTGAGGGGCGGATCCTATGTAACAGCCTATGAAAAATACTCGGAGGTAGACACGAAATACTGGAGTAACTCAGCGGGACAGGCAGCATCTCCGGAGAAAAGGAATGGGTGACATGTCGGGTCAGTCTGACTTGAGGGTCTCGACTCGAAAGGTCACCCATTCCCTCTCTCCGGAGATGCTGCCTGTCCCGCTGAATTACTCCACAGTTTTGTGTTTACCTTCGATTTAAATCAGCATCTGCAGTTCTTTCCTACACATATGAGAAATACTCTATAATTTGATACTTAAAAATGCAACATTACTGGAGTATTGCTACTATACAACATTGTTTCCACTCACCTACACATTGAAAGGTAAGCAAGACATAACATTATAACTCCAATTAGTCTGGCACGTTATCGATGTTACAATAGTGTCGCCATAATTATATATTCGAAAAGATATCAGACTGAGAGATTGACAGGGTGTGAAGGGTCCTAACTCAAAATGCCGCCTGTCCATTCCCTCCACAAATGTTGCTGACGCATTGTTCCTCCAGCACTTAGTTTGTGCAGAGTTGATTTGTGTTTGTCCAGCTGCCAGAAGCCAACATTGTAATGGACTCTATGAGCCCAGGTCCGGATTTGGAGCCTCCAGATCTAGGCAGAGCCGGATTTACCACTAGGCTTCATAGGCTGAAGCCTAGAGCCTCGAGGTCTAGGGGGCCTCCGGCCAAGGCAGGACACCTGCCGGTCAACTGTGGGAGGCCCCCTCTCTATCTCTCCGTCTCCCCCCCGCTATCCGTGTCCGGGCCGCCGGGTCTCCGCTCGCTCCTCATCCGCCGGCACGGCCGGCCGCCCTGCGCATGCGCACTGCTACGGCCAGCACGTCCTCCCCTGCACATGCGCACAACCGCGGCCCAAGCATCATCGGCGCCTTGCGCATGCGCACTGTCACGGCAACTGGTCGGCGCTGGGCACTTTCTCCCTCGCTTTGAATTGTGGGAGATCTCGCCGCCATTGCTGTCAGGTCGCTGCCTCGCCGAAACCTGAAAACCATGAATCAGTTCCTGACATCACAGAACTCCCTGGAGTCAACTCTTGCTTTCTGACCCTGGAATTTAAACTGGAGGTGGTAAGGGCTAAACCCTTATTGCATTTTATCTGAGTGTAATATGTCTATGCTGAAAATTTCTGGTTACACAGAAAAGCTGGAGAAACTCAGGTTCTCGAATAAATATTTTCTAAATTGAATCAGGGGTGGGGGTAAACTGCCGAGGTGGTAGAGGGGGAGCTGAGGAAGGGGACAAGGACTAACAACAGGGAGAAGTCTTATTGCAGACTCCCCAAATGGAATATGAGGTGCTGTTCCTCCAATTTCCGGTGCTGCTCGCTGTGGCCATGGAGGAGACCCAGGACAGAGATGGTCGGATAGTGGGAGGGGGAACTGAGCCACTGGGAGGTCAGCTTTATTATTGCGGACCGAGCGGAGGTGTTCGGCGTATTCGCCCAACCTCCGCTTGGTCTCACCGATATAGATCTGCTTTTGCTGCAGAGGTTGGAAGAGATGCAAATCTTTCGCACCTGGAACGATTGCTTGGGTCCTGAACGAGTCGGGGGGAGGTAAAGGGACAAGTGTTGCATTCTTGGGGGGCAAGAAGAGTGCCCGGGGACCTTAAAGGGAAGCGTCTGAGTTAGGTAACTATGGTAGGAGGTGGCGAAACTGACGACTATTTTTTGGATTTATCCATGCTTTAATTTCTGTTTTGCTGCAGCAAGCAAATGGGGACTAATGAACTCCATGAAGCAGTCAGCAACTCAAGATAGAAGAAATTGGGTGACGTTACTATTCTGTTTTGCTGCAGCAAGCAAATATTTCATTGTCCTATCTGGGACTAATGATAATAAAACACTCTTGACTTGGACTGAAGCAGTCCAGCTACCTTAAATTTAGTTGCATCTGGTTAGGTAACAATGGTAGGGTGAAGACTATGCCATGCTTAGAAGAAATTGGGTGATGTTACAGGTAGAGACCCTTCTTTAGGCTTCTCTGATTTTAGTGTTTTTAGTTTAATTTAAAGATACAGCGTGGAAACAGGCCCTTCAGCACATCGAGTCCACGCCGACCACTGATCACCTGTACACTAGTTCTTTCCCACACATTATATGTAAAAACAAACGGCGTACCTTGCTACCCTTTTCTCCTCCGCCCCAAGGCCGCACCGGGACCCATCAGCACTAACCTTCCTGCTGCGGCCACCACCCGCGGCTCCAGGCCGATCCGCAAGGGTCCCGTGTTCAATCCCAGCTCAGATCGCTGTGGAGTTTGCATGTCCTCCTTCAGGCCGATCCCCAGTTACCCTGGCTTTCCCATTCTGTTCCTCCCCCATCCTAATTCTCGAACTAGTTTAACTGACCCCATGGCTAATTTTACTGATTGTTTCAGAAGGAACAGCAGATTCTGGTTTAAACTGAAGATAGACACAAAAAGCTGGAGGAACTCAGCGGGACAGGCAGCACCTGGAGATAAGGAATGGGTGATGTTTCCCATCTCCTTATTTTTACTGATTGTATGCCTGGTTGTCACCTTCCCCACCGCGCACAACGAACTATTCTACATTTGCTCGATCATCATTTGTTTTGATCTGTGTGTGTGGAGTTTGCATGCCCTCCTTCAGGCCTATCCATCAGTGTTCCGGGTTCAATCCCAGCACTGTCCTCCTGATTAATGTTACTGTTTGCATGCTTCGTTTACAGTCAGAAGAAGGGTCTTGACCTGAAGTGTCACCCATTCCTTCTCTCCAGAGATGCTGTCTGTCCTGCTGAGTTTCTCCAGGTATCTGTAACAATCACCTCTTTCAACAGGTCAGCTTCCACCAGAGCACTCTGTTATTGTACTGGAAAAATAATGGTGTGCATAAAAGCAGATATTTTAAAAGGCAGAAGATATACCTCATTTCCACATCTGGAAAAATGGGCCCTCATTTCCACCTGTTTTCCTACCATGCTTTTACTCAGTAGCTAAACATTTTTCCATAAGTGAACTCAAGATCTTTCTCTTACTTTTCCTTTGAAATTAATATTCACTGCGTAGGGGAAAACCAACAATACATGTGGGCTGTTTGAAGACCACAATTCTGTGGATCATGATTTTATTTCACCCATGACCCAGTTAAAGTTCCACTGCTATTCTCACTTGCAGCTTTAATCGTTGCCATTTACTGTTCGAAATGCAGTTGAGAAAGAAAGGTTGAAGTAGAAACTGTATTGTTCAGTATTTCAACTTATTTTGGTTGTTCTATTTGTGATTTAAATTTCTTATATGGCTTCAATGATAAACTAGTATTTTTGTAATTTCAGTGTTGAAGATTCTGACTGAGAATGGAGAAGCCCCCCTTTAGGCAGGTTCAGACATGTGGACCTTGGGATCTAAAGGAACGCCTTGGAGCAGGAGGCTTTGGACATGTCTATATGTACGAACATAAGGTTATATACAGTTAGTCTAACCTTTCTGGTATATTTTAGAGTTTTTACGATTTAATCAAATAAGCATGAGACAGATACAAAAACCTTTTTCGTTCAGTTTCTTTGACCAACTGTTAATATGCAATTTCAGGGGACTAATTTCGCCTCGGCCTTTATTGTTGTAGATTTTATTCCTTCCATAGATATTCGTCACGAGAAAATTTGAAATCTCCTGTTTTTACATTCCAGTTTGTGTTGCTTTTCTTCCCCTTCTCCCAGTATCTGTGTAACAGAAACCTTTGTAACTTAGATCAGAAATGTTGTGATCAAACTTGGGAAGCAATGATTCTTTCAATATATCTATGTCATGTACTTAAGCTGATTGTGCAGCTACCAGCAAGCTATTCTGATCAATGCAAAGCTCGGATAATTTTCCATTGAAATTATTTTTGAGAGAGAAAAATAAAGTGCTCAATGAATGGAACTGACAGAAAGACGGTTGACACATAAGCCCTGAGGGTTTTTTTCTCGGTGGGAAGTGATTGCTCTTCTGCAGCAATTTCCCTGTGAGTTATGGATGACACCAGTTTTTTGCTTGATTTCCATGACTTCAATTTTACCAGGGCTCCTTGATAATACAATTGATGGAGTGATGTCAAGGGGAGCCGCTCTTCTTGGTTATGAAATTCAGTTTTTGGTTATTGATTACATTTGAAAGCAATTCATGTTTTTGAGAGTTGAATGAAGGAGTGTTAATTAGCTTAGGAGAGGAAGTTTGTCACATTTTCTGGGAGAAATTGTAACCTCTTTAGCTTAGGGGTGTAGATATATTTTAATCACACTATCCTTTAAAGCAAGGATGTTGGTGTGTTATAGCTTTTTGAAGGGTCCCAACCTGGAACGTCTCCTGTCCATGTCTTTCAGCAATGTCGCCTGTCCTGCTGAGTTGCTCCAGTGTCATATATTATTTGTAAACCAGCATCTGTAGTTCCTTGTGTCTATTGTACAGTGTGCGCACAGCTACAGTGCCCTTCATAATATTTGGGACAAAGACCCATCATTTATTTATTTGCCTCTGTACTCCACAATTTGAGATTTGTAATAGTCCCCTTCAGTTTTCTCTTCAGCATATAAAAGGCATGCTCAAATGGGTTCAGATCAGGTATCGACTTGGCCACTCAAGAATTTACAATTTTTTAGCTTTGAAAAACGCCTTTGTTGCTTTAGCAATATGTTTGGGATCATTGTCTTGCTAAAGATGGCTGCAATATAGGCGTGGCAGAGCATCACCAGAGAAGACACCCTGCAACTGGTGATGTCCATGAATCACAGACTTCAGGCAGTCATTGCATGCAAAGGATATGCAACAAAATACTAAACATGACTACTTTCATTTACATTACTTTGCTGTGTCCCAAACCTTAATGTGCCCTGAAATGGGGAGATTATGTATAAACACTTACGTAAATTCTACATGGTGAAACCAAAATGTATACAAATGGCCTTTATTAAAATCTGACGATGTGCACTTTAACCACATGTAATTTTTTTTCTATTACAAATTTTAAATTTATATTTCTCAAAATTAAGAAGTGAGGGTTTCCACTGATAAACCCGATTCCATCTTCTCTGATGTGTTATTTTGTGATTGTTAGATGAAAAACCTATTAATCCTTTAATCTTGCTGACATTCATTATTCACAGAATGGTTCTCATGTAGGGGGCCCTTGTCTCAGCTTGTCTGCTACAAAAACCAGTAAGTGCATTGTCACCTTTAGATTAGATGGCGTCAAAGGTTCCCAATCGCTTCATTAACATGACAACATTTCCTTAATAGATCTAGTTTAAATTTTTATTCTCCTATTAAAATCCTTGCATGTTGTTGGCCACTTATGTCTGTAAATTCTTAAACTTTCTTGTGTTAATTTTTTTAATTCAGCCTCATTTGCTTGCTTCGCTCTCTTTTATCATTACCATCCCCATATCTCAGTTACTAGTACTTATACCATAGTCATCAAAGTTTTATTAGGTTTGAAATTCACTCTATCAACCCAAGTTTGGGAGTTTTTAATGACCTCATGTAAGGCCTTTTGCAGAAAGATGGTAGAGTAAACATTTGTTCTTTGCAATATCAGGGCTGCCAACTCTCACGCTTTGAGCGTGAGACTCACGCCCTCAAGCAAACTCTCACGCCCTCACGCTCATCAGAAATTTCTCACGCTCAGTGGTGAGAAATTTTGTGATCAACGAAAATTTGAAAACTCGAATAAACTGCATGGTCCGCGGGTGTTGGAGAGCGGGGAGGGAGAGCGGGGAGGAGAGAGAGGGGGGAGGGAGAGAGAGAGTTAGGGGAAAGAGAGGGGAGAGAGAGTTAGGGGAAAGAGTGAGAGATAGGGAGAGGGGGAGAGAGAGAGGGGAGAATGAGAGAGGGAGAGAGAGAGGTGGGAGGGAGAGAGGGGGGAAGAGAGAGAGAGGGAGGGAGAGAGGGGGAGAGAGAGAGGGGAGGGAAGGAGAGGGGAGAGAGAGGGGGGAAAGAGAAGGAGAGAGAGAGAGTGGGCGAAAGAGACCGAGCGGGAGAGTGGAGGAAAGAGAGGGGGAGTGGGGAGAGAGAGGGGGAGAGAGAGGGGGGGGGGGAGAGAGGGGGGGGGAGAGGGAGAGAGAGGGGAGAGGAGAGAGAGAGAGAGAGAGAGGAAGAGAGGGGGAGAGAGAGGGAAGGAGGGGCGAGAGAGGGAGGGAGAGAGAGAGAGAGGGAGAGAAAAAGAGGAGAGAGAGAGGGGGAGAGAGAGGGGGGGGGGAGAGGGGGGGGGGGAGAGGGGGAGAGAGGGGGAGAGAGAGAGGGGGGATAGAGAGGCAGGGCTGCCAACTCCCATGCATTGAGCGTGAGAATCACGCATTTCACCAAATTCTCACGCTGAACACAAATTTCTCTCGCTCTGTTGTGAGAAATTCTGTGATCAACGAAAATTTCAAAACTCATATCAACTGCATGGGCCGCGGGTGTTGGAAGCAGAAGCAGCGGCTGGGACAGATGCGGACGGAGAGCGGGGCTGGCGAGTGTTTGCAGGGCTGGCGAGTGTTTGTCGGGCTCGCGAGTCGCTCACTGCAGCTCCGGCCATGGAGCAGCCTCAGTGCAAGAGTCCCGGGCCGTAGGAGGCGTCGAAGCGTTGCGTCGCTGCTGTGAGAGTCTCTGTGCCGAATTCGCCCAGGTGACCGGCATGGATCAGGCTGCTGCTCGGTCCATCCTGGAGTACAACCAGTGGCTGCTGGAAGTAAGTACCAAGCACTGGGTAGATACGGTGGAAGATAGTGGACTTCAAATGGGAGTGGTTGGTGAAAGCATCCTGCTTGCCTGCTAGATTTTCACTTACTGTAACTGCAGGAAAAATGGTCCCGATGTTGGGGACGCTCAGAACCATGGGTCACAGTTTAAGAATAAAGGGGGGGCCAGTTAGGACTGAAATGAGAACAAACTTTCTTCACTCAGAGAGTTGTGAATCTGTGGAATTCTCTGCCACAGAAAGCAATGCAGGCCAATTCACTGGATGTTTTCATGAGAGTGTTACATTTAGTTCTTGGGGCTAACGACATCAAGGGATATGGGGAAAAAACAGGAAAGAGGTACTGATTTTAGATGAATAGCCATGATCTTATTGAATGGCAGTGCTGGCTCGAAGGGCCGATGGCCTATTCCTGCACCTATTTTCTATGTTTCTATGCTTGAGTATATGGCAATAAAACTCGATCACTTGATTTTGAAGCATTCATGCATGGTGGAGGTATAATGTAGTCATAGAGTGATACAGTGTGAAAACAGGCCCTTCGGCACAACTTGCCCACACCCGCCAACATGTCCCAGCTACGCCACCTGCTTTTGGTCCATACCTCCAAACCTGTCCTAACCATGTATCAGTCTAACTTTTTCTTAAATGTTGGGATGGTCCCTGCCTCAACTACCTCCTCTGGCAGCTTGTTCCATACACCCATCACCCTTTGTGTGGATAAAGTTACCCCTTAAAAAGTTACCTCTTAAAAATACTTCATACAAAAAACATTGAAATCATACTTCTACAGTGCACTAAAACATGATTTTAATACATCAAATTTCAAAAAGTTCCTACCCTGGGAGGGGGGACACCCTTCTTCCATACCCTCTCCCCACTTGGTTGCTGCACTCCCTCACCGGGTACCCCCAAGGCCAGTGATCAGTGATCGCACAACCTCCCCCCTTTCAAAATCGCTCCAATCCAATTTAAAGCATATATATTGCATTCAAGTGTAAGTTAAAAGACTCGCTACAGTATGCACCATATTGCACAATTTCAAGCTGAAAAATGCAAATATTCCGTACCAATGGGAGGGGACCCCCCCCCCCCCCCGCCCCCGCATCTTTAAGGTATACATATACCTATACATATACATATACTGCATCTTTAAGGTTTCATTACAAATAATCAACATTGCAGTGTATTTGATAGACTTTATAGTTTATAATTTAATCAGGTGTTTATTTCAATCAATCAATCAATCAATCAATCAACCTTTATCGTCATCTTGCAAGCAACAGTTGTTACAGTGCAAAATGAAAAGACGTTTCCCAGTGAATAGCGGAGCATCGCACATGAAATTTAAACATTTCACACATAATAACACTAAAAACAATCCAGTCCCTGATGGAACAGTATAAATAGTTAAAAGCAGGTAAAAAAAACAAAAAAAAAACACAATGTTAAAATACAATAAACCAATCATAAAAAATGTCCGGGGCTGCTGATTTGAGTGGCCAGTGCCAGTATTAAAGTGTCCGTGCCAGCCGCAGAGTCAAGTCAAGTGACTGTGGGTGCAGAGTGACTGTTTAGCAGCCTCACAGCCTGTGGTAGGAAGCTGTTTAGCAGCCTCGTAGTCCGGGCTTTGATGCTTCGATATCTCTTGCCTGATGGCAGGAGATCCAGGTGTGCGTGGAGGGGGTGCAGTTTGTCCTTGGCAATTCTCTGTGCTTTCTTCAGACAGCGGCTCTGGAACAGTTCTTGTACCGAGGGTAGGGAGACGCCAATGATCCTCTCTGCTCCCCTCACTACCCTCTGCAGAGCCTTCCTGTCCGAGCAGTTGCAGGTGGAGTACCACGTATTTATGCAGTACGTGAGTACAGACTCCACCGTGCCCCTGTAGAAAGTCCTGAGGATGTTGGTGGGGAGTGAGGCCTGTTTTAGTTTCCTCAGGAAGTGCAGTCGCTGATGGGCCCGTTTGACGGTCCCAGTGGTGTTCCTGGACCAGGTGAGGCTGTCCGTTATTTGCACACCGAGGAACTTTATGCTCTCCACTCTCTCCACTGCAGTGCCACTAATGTTGAGCGGTGTATGCTTTGGCTGCGCCCTCCTGAAGTCGACAACCATCTCCTTAGTTTTGTCGACATTCAATTCTAGGTTATTTTTGCCGCACCAGTCCACCAGTTGTTCTACTTCCCCCCTGTACATTGTTTCGTCATCTCCACTGATGAGTCCCACCACTGTAGTGTCGTCCGCGAATTTTATGATTTTATTTTCCCTGAATCTGGCAGCACAGTCATGTGTGAGCAGTGTGAACAACAGCGGGCTGAGCACACAGCCTTGAGGGGAGCCGGTGCTCAGCGTGATCGAGCCTGAAGTGTTCTTGCCAACACGGACTGACTGCGGTCTCTCTGTCAGAAAGTCCAAGATCCAGTGACACAGGGTGGTGTTGAGGCCCATCAGCGACTGCATCATTTGGAATGATTTAACATCATTTGGAATGATTTGCAAGCCAGTTTCAAATTAACTAAGTGAAACGAGTGTAACTTTTTTGAGATTTGTGATCCGTCAATAATTTTGTCATCAACTTTAACTAATTACCTTTTGATTTACTATATAATGAACTTCTAAATCGACATCTCTGTTCCAGAGCATTGGGGAAAGGATTTCAGTTAAAGCCTGTCGTGTGGAGTTGAGTGCAAGAAACAAGGAAAGGTGGTGCCATGAGATTCAAATCATGAAAAAGTGAGTATATTTTCAGAAACCTCTGGAGTTTCTTTAGTGATGCAGCGGACCTTGGCTTAAAAAGTTTCACAAACTTTTTGCCATCACAGATAATCCATTTTGTATCCAGCTATTTGTTAACAGTACAGCACAAACCATTGACTAAAGATTTTTAGGAAAATCAATATATTTGTGATTTGTAGGTATAGGTTTTGAGGGAACAGTGTGCTCATTTTTTTGTTACCTGGGCATAAGGATAGTGTGCAAGCTGAAAATACCTGTTCCTTTGGGTTAGGTGGAACTTGGAGGAAATTCTTAGTTTGATTTCCTCGTCTCCCAATCAAGTTCACTGAGGTTGTGGCATTTTGTTTTGCTGGGATAAGGTTGTTCCAAACAAAGTTCTGTGGAAGATTCTGAAAAAGATTGTGCGTACATCAGAACCTTGGTGGCTACAGTTTGAGTATTACTTTGTATGTTTCATCAGTATGAAACGTTTCATGTTTCATGCAGCAAGCAAGAATTTCATTGTCCTATCTGGGACACATGGCAATAAAACTCTTGACTCTTGACTTCAGCATGGAGCAGCACAAGAATAAGGCAGAATGTTCCATAAGGGGTGACCCATTGGGCCTAGTCACCTTCGGCAAAACTGTTTACCAACTATCTACAAAACTGTACCCCCTTCTGTCGTAAGGTAGACTGAGACTGAGACTCCTCCCCAACCACCCCCCCCCCCCCATCCCCAATCTTTGCACATCCCCAATCCTTTCCACTCATCACTTTAATTTAATGTTTCATGTATTTTATGTTTTTGTGTTTTTATGACTGTTAGCAGATCAATTTACCTCCTGGCATAAATGGAGTTCTACAGTGTCATATCATATTGTTAGGCCAGTTGGCATTCTTTTGAATCATTAAGCATGGAAGGAACTAAACTCATCATCAGAAAATAGGCCCACAAAGTTGGAGCAACTCAGCAGGACGGGCAGCATCTCTGGAGAGAAGGAATGGCTGATGTTTCAGGTTGAGACTCTTCTTCATCATCAGAAAAGACATGTTACACACTGCTTCACTTGGAGGGAGAGGAACATTACACACAGTAGCTGAACAGGATCACTAAGCAAGGGGATCTGTTCATTATGTGGAGGTGTTTTACCCCAAAATGCATTCATCGTATGCACTCGAAATCAACCTCAGATCATTCTAATACTTTAAAATGATTCCGTTAAAGAATTCCAGGCCACAATATCCCCATTATAATGGAAACCTAGACAATATCCTGTGGGATATAAGGAAATGTTCTGGAATTAAGAAGCTATGTGTACTGCTTAATGAAGTGTTGAAGTAATGTTATGCCAACAATCCACGCTAACATCGTCTAACTCTGATTTCTGGGCTTTACACAGAAACATAGAAAATAGGTGCAGGGGTAGGCCATTCGGCCCTTCGAGCCTGCACCGCCATTCAATATGATCATGGCTGATCATCCAACTCAGTATCCAGTACCTGCCTTCTCTCCATACCCCCTGATCCCTTTAGCCACAAGGGCCACATCTAGCTCCCTCTTAAATATTCCAATGAACTGGCCTCAACTACATTCTGTGGCAGAGAATTCCAGAGATTCACCACTCTGTGAAAAATGTTTTTCTCATCTCAGTCCCAAAAGATTTCCCCTTTATCCTTGAACTGTGACCCCTTGTTCTGGACTTCCCCAACATCGGGAACAATCTTCCTGCATCTAGCCTGTCCAACCCCTTAAGAATTTTGTAAGTTTCTATAAGATCCCCCCTCAATCTTCTAAATTCTAGCGAGTACAAGCCGAGTCTATCCAGTCATTCTTCATATGAAAGTCCTGACATCCCAGGACTAGTTATTTTCTAAATGTATCCACATTTTAAATTGTATTGTTTTCTATGGTTTGATTTGTATGCATAATGTTGGGAAAAATGCTGTATGCATAATGCTGCCAGTTAAATTATAAGTAATTGCAAATTACATATTTTTTGTCTCACTCCAGGCCAATAAAAATATCACTGCCGCCTGTTGAATATATAACATTAACACGCTGAAATGAAACATAGCCAAATCAAGGGAATGCATTTCAATGTACTTGATCATTTCCGATATGCTGCATTACTTGAAGCCAGCTCGGTGACAGTGCTTACATTTATAGACCAATATTTCAATATTCAGCAGCCTTGTTAGCAGTGAGAAAACATTATGAATCATCAGAAGGCCTAACTTCAACAGTAATCCTGTTTAATTGATAGATACCTTAAATACTGTAAAATAGCTCATATGGATAATATTAAGGAAGTATGAAAGTTAAGATGAAACATAGAAAAGTACAACATAGGAACAGGCCCTTTGGCCTACAATGTCTGTGCCAAACAAGATGCCAAGATAAACTAATCACATTTGCCTGTGCATGATCCATATCCCTCATTCCCTGCAAACCCATTTTAGCCTTTCTAAAAGGCTCTAAAATGCCACCAACGTATTTGCTTCTACCACCACCCCTTGCTGTGTGTTTTTGAGACACCCACCACCATCTGTGTGAAATATTTGCCAATCACATTTCCTTTAAACTTTGTTCCTCTCATCTTAAAGCTAAACCCTCTTGTCTTTAACATTTCTACCCTGAGATAAAATGTTCTGGCTATCTATCCAGTCTATTTACATGTCACCCCTCAACCTTCGGTGGCCCAGAAAAAACATTCCAAGTTTGTCCACCTCCTATTTATAGCTAAAGGGTCTGGAGGGGAAAATGGATATGTCCAGGAACCCAAAATATATGGAATCACATTTTCTGACCATTATCCACCAGTTTATACAAATGAGAATGGTAGCGGCGTGGTCAAGTCTGGAGGTTTTGACCGGATAAATCAAAGCCATTTTCACCGGTGATATGCTGTAGGCCATTTGCAGCAGAATTGTGTTCTACCTCAAATCTGAGGAAGGACATTATTGTCATAGAGGGAGTGCAGAGACGGTTCACCAGACTGATTCCTGGGATGTCAGGACTGTCTTATGAAGAAAGACTGGATAGACTTGGTTTATACTCTCTAGAATTTAGGAGATTGAGAGGGGATCTTATAGAAACTTACAAAATTCTTAGGGGGTTGGACAGGCTAGATGCAGGAAGATTGTTCCCGATGTTAGGGAAGTCCAGGACAAGGGGTCACAGCTTAAGGATAAGGGGGAAATCCTTTAAAAACCGAGATGAGAAGAACGTTTTTCCCACAGAGAGTGGTGAATCTCTGGAACTCTCTGCCACAGAGGGTAGTTGAGGCCAGTTCATTGGCTATATTTAAGAGGGAGTTAGATGTGGCCCTTGTGGCTAAGGGGATTAAGGGGTATGGAGAGAAGGCAGGTACGGGATACTGAGTTGGATGATCAGCCATGATCATATTGAATGGCGGTGCAGGCTCGAAGGGCCGAATGGCCTACTCCTGCACCTAATTTCTATCTATGTTTCTATGTTTCAAGCTGTAGACTCATGGCTGAACGTATGTCTTAATCTCAATGATGTTTAGGAGGCTGTTAGATAGGCACATGGAAGTGCAGGGAATAGAGCGATATGGTTCATGTTCCGCATGAGATCAGTTTAGCCAAGCATCATGTTTGGCACAAACATTGTGGGCCGATGAGCCCGTGCCTATGCTGTATTGTTCTGTGCTCTATCTGTCATCACCAGCAAGCCTGAGACAAACTCTGCCAACCGGAAGAAATTAATAATTATGAATCTATGCTCGATAAACAGTGAAGACGGCCTTTAATTATGTGACAAATTTAGGCAATCAGATACTTTACAGAGTCATCATAGATTACTGGTGCCTCCACAACTACTGCCTGACCCATTGAATTCCTCCAGCAGTTTGTTTCTGCCCCACCACTTGCAGTTCAGTCAAAGCTCTTCAGAGAGGGGATTTTATTGAAACATATAAGATTATTAAGGGATTGGACACGCTAGAGGCAGGAAACACATTCCCAATGTTGGGGGAGTCCAGAACCAGGACCACAGTTTAAGAATAAGGGGTAGGCCATTTAGAATGGAGATGAGGATTTTTTTTTTTCACCCAGAAGACCGTGGAGGCCAATTCTCTGGATGCTTTCAAGAGAGAGATAGATAGAGTTAAAGATAGTGGAGTCAATGGATATGGGGAGAAGGCAGGAACAGGGTGCTGATTGTGGAATATCAACCATGATCACAGTGAATGGCGGTGCTGGCTGGAATGGCCAAATGGCCTACTCCTGCACCTATTGTCTATTACCTATCAATGATGTTGCAACAGTATAATTTGAACTTAAAAACAGTCCCAGCCTCACTTAAGGAAATGACCAGTAAGAGAGTGTTTTTGACAAGACTTCAGTTGAGCAGATGATCTACCTCGCCTTCCAGAGCTGCTCACAATCTCTGAAGCTATTTATCAGCTAAATCAATTAAGATTAAAGAAAATTAAGAAATAGCAACCACTGGCTAAGGAAAGGCTCTGGGAATTGAGATGAACCCCACTCTGGTCTGGAGAATTATCTTTTATAACATAAACATCTGACAATGTATACATTTAGTTTGACATGACATGGCTGAGTCATCTCAAGCTATTAACTAGATATGTGACTCAACGAGTCAGTTGATCAAGTTAATTGAGTCGATCAATTGATCTAGTCTGGCTAATTACAGCCCAGAATATCTACTCTCACATATTATCAAAGTGATGAAATGTGTTTCCCACAATGCACTATCTATCAATGACCAATAGTCTGCTCACTGATGCCAATTTTGTAGATCAAGGAACTTCAGATGTTGGTTTACAATTTAAAAAAAGGCACAAAATGGAGTAACTCAGCCGTTCAGGCAGCATCTCTGGAGAACATGGACAGGTGACATTCTGGCTCGGTACCTTTCTTCAGACCACCTTCTTTGGTCTGAAGAAGGGTCCTGATCTGATGGTCACCTATCCATGTTCTCCAGAGATGTTGCCTGAATTATAGAGTTACTCCAGCACATTGTTTCTTTTTTTATGCCAATTTTATGTTCTGCTAGGACCATTCAATTCTGGACCTCATCGCTGATCTAGTCAAATCCTTGATGGAGGAGTTGAATTTCAATGATGAGATGAAGTTACTTGCCTTTAACATCAAGATAGCAAATGTGCCTTCCAGAGGCCCTGGTAATACTGAAATTAATGCCTTCAAAAGTAAATCTAGAGCTGTAGGTGGTTACAGTTGTTGGTGATCAGTCGTTCTAGCCATTGGACCCCCTCAGGGAAGAGTCCTAGGATTACCATCTTCAGCTCCAAATCAAAAACCTTCCTTCCATCATAATATCAGTGGTGATGAAACTTTCAGTATAAGATTTAATTCTGTTCAGATAATGAAGGAGTTCATGACTGCATCCATGGAGATATAGCCAACAGAAGATGATGTGGCAAATAACATTCATGCCACGCAAATGACAGGCAATGTTCATCTAAACCAAAGGGTTATCTAATCACCTATTCTTAACATTGAATAATATCCATAATTGTTGGATCCCCCACTATCCACATCAAGGATCACCATTGACCAGAAACCTATCTGTACCAATTGCGTACGTGCCGTGGCTATTAGGGATAACATAGTTTGGCTTTACGTGCCAAGTGACTCACCTTCTGACACCCTAAACCTATCCACCATTCAAAAGCATATCAGATATGTAAGGAAACATGAATCCTTTGTCTGGATGAGTGCATGGATAATAATGTCATTATCCAGGACATAGAAATCCAGTTAATGCAGCATTTCATCCACCATTTAATATATTCACAGTCTCCACCACCAGGGCTTGGTGGTTACAGTGCAGTACTGTTTTTGTGATGGTACATACTGGTACAGCATGCCAGCACCTCGAAAATGTTAAAAACAAGATTGATTTTAGCAGTCAGTAGCGCCACGTGAACTATTACATGTGTACCGACACTTATTAGTCTTCAAAACAAGCACTGACAAAGTGCATTGCTAGTGCTCTTCAGAGTATTTCCAACAACCCACAATCAGAGCACCAAGTATGTCTGAAAGTTGTCACCACCATCAGCAAGTGTTTTTTTCTGGTTTATACACTATCCTGCATTAATTTTTCTCATCATTCCTTTATAGCAATCCTACCAGCTTAAGTTCGCATTCACAGGGGCAATTTGGCGTATACAAGCTGGTCTTTGGAGTTCTGTTCACATCACAAAAGCTAATGCAAAAGCTTCATTTGAAATCTATGCATTTGAATATTATGCAGGGACTAGCAGTTCGCCCTCTTCAATTTCACTGCACTTTTAATCACTGTACAACTCATTTAAATATATCATCAATTGGGGAGAATGTGGAGACAAGGAACTGCAGATGCTGATTTACAAAGAAAAACAAAATGATGGAGTAACTCAGCAGATCAGGCAGCATATCTGGAAGACATGGATGGATGACGTTTTGGGTCGGGACCCTTCTTCAGTCTAAAGAATGGACTCGACCTGAAACATCACTTATCCATGTTCTCCAGGGATGCTGCCTGACTTGCTGAATTACCCCAGCATTTTGTGCCTTTATTTTTTAATAATTCGAGAGAATTTTACTTTCTAAAGATGCATGGGCACTTTTCAGTAATATCCATGCACATGGATTTTGCAGTTGCAAGGCACTGATGAAACTGAATGCTTTTCTTACAACACTGTCACCAGTTGCCGCTGTGACCAACTCTTTGCACCTTTGAGAGGAACAAAGAGGCAGCGCAAGCTGCTGGCCCAGAGCTGGCTGCTGCTTCTCATCCACACACCAGGTGGAGGACACATTTTTAATGTACTCTCCATATAGCAGCTATTGAATGATTGAAACACTTGTGGCCTACTTACCTGCGTTTGTGGTTGGATACTAATTGTGAGAGGGGAAAGTGAAAAAGAAAGCGATAAATTTATTAAATGCTACATCGTTATGTTGTCAGCTCAGGTTGAGATAGCATTTATGATGTTGGCACTAATAGATCTGTAAGGAGAAACAAAATGACAGCTGCCATAATCTATTGCCATTATTTTTCATGTACAAAACTCATTCCTTAAATTTTTCAATTGAAAAAACTATCATGGGATTTTGAGATTAGTATCTGGGTTGATGACAGAGTTAAAAACTGACAGGTTGTGCATGTGCTTGCAAAACTAAAAGCTGAAAAACTACTCTGCTTCTTCTACATACAGAAAGATTATGGGACTAAAAAGTTTGGTAGAATTGTACATTAGGCAGTGGTGGGTCTCCTCTTAGGCATTGACTTTGTTAAGAGAAATTTCTGTGTAACTACGCTAAAGGTATTTTATAATTTGTTAAGACAATAATTACAGAAAATTTACATCATGTCTTAATTAACAACGAGAGTTTTTAAATGAAGCAAGGCCAATTGTTCAACTTTTGGTAACTTTCACTTACTGCTCTTCAGCTGTTGAGATGAAAGCTATCAGCATATATTCTGGATGTTAGTATGAGGGATTATGAACCACCAGTAACCTAATTGGGGTTAGAAAAGATCCCGTTGTACTTCCCCCTTTCCCAACCTGACGCCATTTAGATAGTAATCTGCCTTCCTGTTTTTGCTACCAAAGTGGATAACCTCACATTTATCCGCATGACCTAGCTGGGATTGTTTTCATTGCAGCTTTGCAGGATAAATTAATAATAATGACCAAGTATATTGTCCAATGATGACCAAGGAAGATGCAGAAGCTATCCCAATATTGTTTGGCATGGCAAAGGTTTGGAATTAGCGAACTATCGTAAAATGTTGAAGTAGGAAATCAAGTTGGACGAAGCCTCTCACGAAGGGTAATCAAAAACACAGTAGTGCAGAAAATGCAGTAAAACAAAATACTGGAAACACACAGCAAGTTAAGCAGTATCAGTGGGTATGTAATAGAGTTGATATGTGAGGTTCTGATGCTGATTCACACGCAAACGGCATATAGTCTGAGAATGTAAACTCGGTTTTTAAATATACCTGATAATAAATAAATCTGGTGAAAGTGATGACAAAATTGTCAGATTGGTGATCAGATGCCTCAGCTTTTAACTGTCCCTTGAACCATGCTGCTAAAAGAAGGGGTTATTAGAAGGGGTTATTAGAAGGGTTATTAGAAGAACTCAAGAACTTGAGTTCTGTTTCAGTGTTTCAGTGTTTCTTTGACCATGCCCTTGGAATATCTTGTCATTCGTTAGCTGCAGCATGTCATGCTGATACTGATTTTTAGCTTCCTCAGTTATCATCTATGCTGTTTAGTGACTCTGTCAAAGTAGTGCAACCAAAGTTACTGAAACATTAGTCTGTGGAAATTGAAATTGAACTTAAAATATAAAATGCTTGATATACTCAGTATTTCAGGCCAACGATCTTCCACCAGAACTGCAACCTGCATGGTCCATGGTTTAAATTCTACCCCACCCCCACCAAAGTGAAATTTTGGATTAATGTCATTTTTCTGTTCCTATCTCGCCCAGTGGGGATGAAATGGATCTGCCAATCTCCAATGGATATTGGATGAACACAATGATATTTCTTTGCACCTGGTCTAGCATGTACCACAGGTGTGGTATCTTTCTGTTTTAGCAAAAGATTGAGAGTCTGAGATTCGTATCTCTAGGCAAACAAAGCTAAGACAACCTGACAGAATTCTTTAAAATTATGATGGGTTTTATAGAATGCACGTGGCGATGATGTAATTTAATATGATTAAGAGCCAAAATAGTTGCTCAGTGGATGCAATGCTGAAAGGCAACACATTTTTAAAGTCTGTATTTATATTGACATGCTGTAAATACATGGCTCAGTGCAGGCAGCTGGTGTACACACAGAATGCCTTTATTAACAATTCAGGTCCCACCCCCAGGCTCACCACTGTCAAAGCTGACACTGTTATTGAATGTTTATGGTGCCTTAGGCATTCACAAACATTCCAAAACATATGGACCTGTTAAACAATAAAAATAATGTTAAAGAAACAAAATAGTGATATTTTGATTTCAAAAGCAGAAAAAAACATACATATATATATATATATATACATACATACACATATATATATACATACATATATATACATACATATGTGGGTATATATATATATACACATACACACACACACACATATATATATATATATATATATACACACATACACACATATATATATATACACACATATATATATATATATATATATATACATATATATATACATATATACATATATATATATACATATACACATACATATACACATATATACATATATACTTAAGATGTTTTAAATTGTACTTAATGAACCAGAAAAAAAAGCTCCATCACACTTCACCCAGCAGCAAAACAGGGACTGAAAGGGTCTGCTGTGATCTGGCTTGATTTATCCTGCTGAAGTTAAGGCAACAGATCTCTCAGTCTGAAAGCTGGAAAGGTATGAATCAGAATAGTACTTTATTTGCCAAGTATGTTTTGCAACATACGAGGAATTTCATTTGCCAAGTCAGTCATACAAATAAAAAGTAACAGATCACCCAAAACACATTTTAACATGAACATCCACCACAGTGACACCTACACATTCCTCACTGTGATGGAAGGCGAAATAAAGTTCAAGTCCTTTCCCTTTGTTCTTCCGTGGTCAGGGGCCTCGAGCCCTCCGTTGATGGGACGATCTTGACTCCCATAGCTGGCGGCGTTTGGGCCCTCCGCGTCAAGGCAATCAGCTCCTGCATCGGGGGGGATGTCAGCTCCCCCGTGCCGGGCGATCGAACCTCGCGTCGAACCTTCTGCGTCGTTGGAGCTTCCCGACTCGGCCTCTCCCGAGACTGCGAGCTCCTGATGGTAAGTCTGCAGGCCGCAGTTGAAGCGATCCCAGGCAAGGGATCAGCTCCGATGTTAAGTCCGCGTCCCACGGTGAGGCTCACGACAGTCCGAGGAGGCTTCCAGCTCTATCGATGGTAGGCCGCAGAGCGCCCACAGAAATGCGATGCGAAAATCAATCACATCTCTGGCAAGGTAAGAGCCTGAAAATAAGTTTCCCCGGACACCGGACCCCCTCCCCCCACATAAAACAAACCGGAGAACATTAAAACAAACTTTTAACAAACACTAAAAATAAAAAGAAAGATGAAAAAAACGAACAGACTGCCGACAGAGCAGCCATCGTATGGCGCCCCTGGTGGTAAGATTTTAAGATGGAAGTTTGCATTTCCCTCTGGGACCTCGGGAGAACTCGCTTGCTGCAGAGAAGGCCAAGGAGTGACATGATAAAAGTGTTCAAAATCATTATGAACTTAAACAGTGAAAAACAAGAAACCATTCCCATCAACAGAAGAATCAGGATGTGGATTTAAAGTGATTGGCAAAAGAACCTGTGATACATGAAGGAAAACTACCTCGTGCAAGAGTTCATGCACTGGAGTTCACTGCCTGAAAGGTTCGTGAAAGCAGATTCAATTGTCTCTTTCAAAAGCAAATTGGATCAATATGCAAAGCTAGAAAATCAGGCCAAAAGGAAAAGATGTGGGAATGTGACTGACTGATTGTTCTTCCAAGAACTGGCACAGGCTTCATGAAATAAGTGGCCTCTCATAATGCAATTATTTAATGATTAGAGTTGTTTTGAGGGATGCGTGTTGCCCAAGGAATCACAAAAAGCACCTGTTTGCCTTCAAATAATGCAGTGACATTTTTAAAACCAGAATGTTATTTAATGTTAGATCTGACAATAAGCACTTCCACAAGCTCTGAACACTAGCACAGAACTACTTTGATCATAGGCTAGATCATAAAATTTTGTTTTATGCCATGAAGAGTATTCACTGCAATGTTTTGCCATCTTTGGTATCAGTCACATCAGGTGAATTTGAGAATGTACATGTCTATTAATAATAATAATAATAATAATACATTTATTTGTCTAGCACATTTAAAAACAACTCACGTTGACCAAAGTGCTTTACAACAGTGCAGGTACTAATTTGATACATGCAACCGTACACAGACCTAACAATACATGCATAAACTGTTTACAGCGCCCCCTCCGAAGGTCTCAAAAACACTAGGGAGTAGAAATAGGTCTTGAGTCGTGACTTGATGTCGGGGGCAGGAGTCGATGGTGGGGGCAGTTCTGATGAAGAGTGGGATGCTGTTCCACAGTCTAGGTGCTGCAACTGCAAAAGCGCGGTCACCCCTGAGCTTAAACCTAGGCCACGGGATAGTCAGTAGCCTCAAGTCGGCCGACCTGAGGGACCTGGAGGTAGAATGGTGGGTTAGAAGATTTTTGATATTGGAGGGGGCAAGCCCGTTAAGGGCTTTGTATACGTATAAGAGGAGCTTGAAGTTGATTCCAGCAGGGCATCCAGCACATCACCAACTACAAGCAACACCAGCAACAGCACGACGGCCGACAGCGACGCCTCACTGGCAGAGGAGCTGAACTGCTTCTTTGCTCGCTTCGAGGCAGAACCAGAAGAGTTCGTCACCATTCTCCCACCAGCCCCTAACAACAACAACTACACCCTCACAGTGCAGGAGCATGAAGTGAGGCGGGTGCTCAGGGCGGTGAACCCGAGGAAGGCTGCCGGCCCGGATGGTGTGACAGGAAGGGTTCTGAAGGAATGTACAGACCCGCTCTCCGAGGTCTTCACGAAAATCTTCAACCTGTCATTGTCCAAATCCATCATCCCAACGTGCCTGGTCTGCCCCAATCGCCCCACTACCAAATAAGCCTGTTATCAGCGGCCTTAACGACTACCGACCGGTCGCTCTCACACCAGTCATCATGAAGTGTTTCGAGAGGCTGGTCCAGCAGCACATCAAAGCCAGCCTCCCGCCCACCTTCGATCCACACCAGTTTGCCTACAGATCAAATAGGTCCACTGAGGATGACGTTGCCACTGCTCTTCACACTGCACTGACCCATCTCGAACACCAGGGGAGCTATGTGAGGATGCTTTTCATTGACTTTAGCTCCGCCTTCAATACCATCATCCCCAGCAGACTGGTCACCAAACTCATGGATTTAGGACTCTCCCAACCCATCTGCCTCTGGATCAAGGACTTTCTGTCTAACCGCCCCCAGACCGTCAGACTGGGCCATCACCTCTCCACCCCCATCACACTCATCACCGGCTCCCCACAGGGCTGTGTATTGAGCCCCCTCCTCTACGCCCTCTACACCCACGATTGTGCTCCCGCCCACTCCACCAACACCATCGTCAAGTTTGCGGACGACACGACTGTGGTTGGACGTATCTCAGGAGGAGATGAGACAGCCTACAGGGAGGAAGTCCAAAGACTGGCAGCATGGTGTTCAGACAACAACCTCATCCTAAACACCACAAAAACAAAGGAAATTATCATAGACTTCCGTAAGAACAGTGCAGCCCCCAAACCCCTATTCATCAATGGGGACTGTGTGGAAAGGGTCTCAGACTTCAGATTCCTGGGCACACAAATTACGGAGGATCTCTCCTGGACTACAAACACCACCACAGCAGTCAAGAAGGCCCAGCAGCGACTCTACTTTCTGAGGATCCTCAGGAAAAACAGCTTGGAGGAGAAGCTGCTGGTGTCCTTCTACCGCTGCTCCATCGAGAGTGTGCTGGCGTACTGTGTAACCACATGGTATGCCAGCTGCTCTGCAGTGGACAGGAGAGTCCTTCAAAGGGTCATCAACACCGCACAAAAAATCACTGGCTGCCCACTGCCCTCCCTGAAGGACATCTTCAGCTCTCGCTGCCTTGGCAGGGCAGCCAACGTCCTGAAGGACCCTTCCCACCCTGGACACAACCCGTTCCACTTGCTGCCCTCTGGCAGATGGTACAGGTCGTTCAAAACTCGCACAAACAGACTCAGGGACAGCTTCTACCCCATAGCCATACGTGAACTTAACAATGCGAAATAAGAAATAACACTCACATTCAACTGAATGGTTCTACCTCAGCAGCTATTGTTATTTATCTGTAATTTTTTTAATATGTATATATTTTTACCTTTTCTTATGTATTTAAAATTGCTCTTGTGAATCGCACCGTGGGATTGACTTTTAAATTTCGTTGTACCATGTGCAATGACAATAAAGAGATTCAATCATTCATTCATTCATTCTTCTACCGTACTGGGAGCCAGTAGAGAGAGGCCAGGATCGGGGTGATGTGGTCCCTTTTACGGGTACCCGTCAGAAGTCTTGCTGCGGCGTTTTGGACCAATTGCAGGCAGGACAGAGATGATTGGCTGATGCCAGCGTATAGGGAGTTGCAGTAGTCAAGGCGGGAGAAAATGAATTAGATTTTTTTCAAGGTTGTCGAATTTGAGGAATGATTTGATTTTCGCTATGGTACGAAGCTGGAAGAAACCAGCTTTTACCACAGAGTTGACTTGCTTGTCAAACTTTAATGCAGAGTCAAATATCACGCCAAGGTTTTTGAAGTGCAGTTTGACTAAGGAGGTTAGGTTTCCAAGGCTGCCTGTCATCGCTTTGATGGAGTCGGATGGGCCTTGTTAACTTGCTCTTGTTAAGTTGGAGGAAGTTCTGAGCCATCCAGCATTTTAAGTCATCAAGGCAGAGCATAAGGCTGTTTAAATTAGACCGGTTGTCGGGTTTCAGGGGGAGATAGAGCTGTGTATCATCTGCATAACAGTGGAAAGAAATGCCATGCCTTTGAATGACTTGGCCGAGGGGGAGCATGGATAGAGAGAAGAGAATGGGACCTAGGATGGAGCCTTGTGGAACCCTGCCAAAAAGGCTAGCTGACGAAGAGAAAGAATTGGCTATGTTGGTAGAGAAGCTCCTATTTTTTTGGCAGGAAACGAACCAGCTCAGGGCAGTGCCATCAAAACCAACACCAACCCCGTGCTGGAGACAGTCAATTGTGATGGTATGGTCTACTGTATCAAATGCTGCACTGAGGTCGACAAGGTGCAGGATTGCACAGTCGCCAGAGTCGATGGCGAGAAGCAAGTCATTATGTACCTTCAACAAGGCAAACTCTGTGCTGTGGTGGGCCCTGAAACCTGATTGAAAACTTTCCAGGATGGAATTATGGTGTAGATAAGGCATTAGTTGGTCTAGAATTACCTTTTCAAGGACTTTTGAGAGGAAAGGCAGTTAATTAATTCCACTTTAAGTATTTGTAGCATTTTATTTAAAGATCTTGCACTCTCAGCTAGTTGGGAAACAGGCCTTCCTGCTAAAAGCTTTAATGGTTGGTCCTTTACATATAATTTGTGCCCTATCTGAAAACAATACTGTTTTGTAAATTGTATTTATAGAGAGTCATAGAATGAAAAGATAGAATTTCTATCGTTTCAATATCTTTCACAGGACCATTATATTGCCACTCTGTATGGTTAGTCGATATTGTACAAAGAGAAGACATGACAATGTGTAATGAAAGTATAATGGAAGATGCAGAAGCTATCTCAAAATTTAAGAAAAGTTAGAAGGTAAATGTAGCGGGGTAATTTCTGAAGCATCTATATTACTAAAACTCTGATCTTGACCGCTTTTGGCCCACTGTGCTGCGATTTCCGAGAGAACGCCGCCACCTATTTTTGGATGTCATTTTTGGCCACCTCGCTCAGAGCCCCCCTCCGCCTTCCAGGACCAGACGATTTTTCCCATCGATGAAAAATCAGAGAGATATTAATGTTTTTAAAAAATTCCCCATTCTCTCTGCTGCCCCCACTGGCGGCAAGGGGAGGGACTATAAAACCAGAAAATGTCGTGCCTCACTCAGTCTTTGCCAGACCCAGGAAGCGAGAGGGTCACGGCTCTCTGAGCTGCGAATAACACTGAAGGCTCGTCTACTCCATGGCGAGTCCCCTCGATGTGGCTGTATAGTGGTTGCAGCCCTTTTTTTTAAGTTTGTGTTCACAAAACAAATTTTGGTTGTCGGGTGGCTGCAGCCCAATTGTTTGCCTTGGCTTGGCTTTTAAAATTGTTGCAACAGTTGGATGCCTGCCCAAGCATCCATATGGCCCACAATGTCTATACTAGCTCTCTGGAAACCAGTACCTTCGACCCACAACACCCATACTAGCGCAACAGGTGGAATATTGAATTGGTGACCAGCCCTCCCGTGTGATGCTGGAACCCAACGGGTCCCACTTAGTCTAGTATTCTCATGTGGATGAACTTTATGTAGCTGAAGATCATGAACAATGCACTTGTAATTCCCTTCTGCTCCGTTGGTGAGCCAAGGTTTCATGCCACCAATGGTTAATTGGACAATAACCATACAGCAGACATATTGCACAGCATAAAGATATGTTATTGTGTGATGAGATGAGGTCTACACTATATACAGGCCTCCCCTCTGACTATGCATGCTTCATGCATCTACAATGGGCAATAGAGAAACAAAGAGCACATAATTCAAAGTCAAATGTTTGGTCAACAATGGCCAATTTGTAAATCCACTATATTAAAAATCCATTTGATTTATTGATCAAAGGTTAGGGTGTTGTATATTCTTAAACAAAACATAACATCAAATCTCTACCTCCATGACTTGTGACTGGGAGACGGTTAGCGCAGTCCACCTTGGCATTCTTAAAGTGAGAAGGACAATGTTGTCACTTCACAGTTTCCCATGATCAATATACAATGAAGCTCACTATCTGGGGATCATAGTTGTGAGGCTTGATATACCATCCACACTCCAAGCAAAGTATTTTTTTTAAATAAACATAATCTGTACTAAATAAAATCAAGATCCATCCTTTATATCGAGACAGAAATTCATCTGTCCCGAGTGCACTTTGAATTTGCTGCAGGGTAGCACAGATATTCCATTAAATTGAATGGAATGTCCCCTCTCCAGAATAAATGATCACAATTTCCCCGAAAAGAGCATCACTGCTTGCAAGAAATCAATTTGTACTCTGTGCCTTTGCCTGACAAGAGTTTTAACACTGGCTGCTCTGTGAACAGCTGTGAATCTGAGTACGGCGCAGACAATTTTGTACTTTAAAAACCACAGCTGAGAATTTAACTATGATGTTCTCCAGATCTCTTACTCATTCCCTGTGTAAAAAAAGTCAGATACAGATCTGCATTACAATATGTTCTCCCCGCAGGGTTGCCAATGTTTAAATTGACCCTGGCATTTGCCATCAACACTAAGAAAATTAGCAGCTTTAGTCCCTTATATCCCAAGGCAACAGCTCCACCATTTGTTGGTTGAGGAGAATGCACTCCCACATAAAGCTGGAATGATCAGGCAAGTTGCAGTGAAAGGATTCCAATAATAAACACACATTTTTTGATTTTTTTTCTAGTCATGGAACAGATTTTCCAGAGACAAATCATTCCCCTCTGATGAGCTGTCAATCCGTAGGCTCATTTAATATATGCAACTGTTCATAATTTAACAGTTTGTTCTTTTCACAAAGTAAAACTTTCTAAATGTTTTAGCTCTTTGCGGAAGCTATCTTGCAAATGTTTTAAGATCTTCCTTATAAACCCCATAATATTAGCACAATCCACCACATCAAAATGGCCAATTCAGTGCAAATTACCATTGGGCTTGGAATTATACCAATTCTGTATCAGTATCTAATTATTTAATGTCTTTGTGTGAAACTTCTCTCCCACTCATTTCAGCAATAACATTAATCCATCAAAGAAAAATGACTAACTAGTGCCAACACTGAAAACAGCATGCTCTATATTTGAATGCTGGGTGAGACGGGATCAAACATGCCTCATGGAAGATTAGCTCAATAACATTTATTGTCTAAGTGCACATATTAACAATTGTCACTTGGGTGAGATCTCAAAGGAATAACGATGCTAATTGAACTCTAATCCAATGTACAAAAATTATATTCGAACAGTTGTCAGGTAGAAATCAATATTGTGCCAAGGCTAAATATACAAAACAGGGCCCATGAGCTTTTAACCATTAGAAACGCAGCTGCAAGCTATTAACACATTTCACATGAAGAAATGTAGTCTGCAGTATCTTCACAATCAGTCATTTGTATTTAAGTTGTTGCTAACTGCTGAACACAGATCTGGCAAATAATTCAGTCACATGGTTCCTTCGTTTAGACATTTATTGCAATTTGTAACTATGAACTGTTTAGAGTAATTAACAATAACACAGAAAAGAGCAGCAAGTGAAAAATCTAAAGCAATAAGATAAACTTAAAAGAATTAGAAATGATTTCTTGCAATCTTTTGTAGTTATCCTAAACATTAAATATTCGAAATTAAATATGCATTATACTATTATAACAACCTCAATAGTGCTTGAGTTAATGCTTTGTGTAATTAATATTACAGCAAAAAATAGAATATCAAGTATAATGACCAAAGATCTAAGATGTCTTTATAATATAACTAAGTGGGACCCGTTGTGTCCCAGCATCATACAGGAGGGCTGGTCTAGTATGGGTGTTGTGGGCTGAAGGGACTGGTTTCCAGAGGGCTAGTATGGACATTGTGGGCCGAATGGATTCTTGGGATGGCGACTCAGTCACTCAAGCCTGTTGTGCTGGCAGCTCACTCACTCACGGCTGGTGGGCTGGCAGTTGACTCACGGCTATTCCATGAAGGGTGCAAGGCCACCAAATTCAAGTGCAGTTTCATACCATTTCAAGCAGGGTGCGTGGCCACTAAAGACAGCGAGTCGTGACCTCTCCCTCCTCCATCTTTCAGAGACTGAGCCACCCCCACACTTCTGGGTTTTATAGTCCCTCCTCCCTCTCACCAGAAGTGGCGTGGCCTTCATGGTGTGATTGACAGGAGAGAGAATCTCAACATTTTTAAACACTAATAACTTTTAATTTTCCATCGATGGGAAAAATCCTCGGCACCTGATGAGCGGACGGGGACTCCGAGTAAGATGGCCAAAAATCACAGCCGTACGTGGTAGCGTTTTTTCGAAAATCAATATAAAGCGCAAACAGGAAGTGGTCAAGATTAGACTTTTAATTATATAGAAGGCAAGGCAACTTTAATTAGGCAAGGCAACTTTAATTAGGCAAGGCAACTTTAATTAGGCAAGGCAACTTTAATTAGGCAACACAGCTTTAGCATTTCCAACCAAAGGCAACACAGCTTTAGCATTTCCAAACCAAAGGCAACACAGCTTTAGCATTTCCAAACTATATTTTCAAACCACATTAAGGGCACTGACAGGTCAGTAAAACCACTTACAATTTAGTAGACATGTGTTCAGTGTTATTCACAGCTCAGAGTGACACTCTCACTCTCACTCTCACTCTCACTCTCACTCTCACTCACACTCTCACTCACTCTCACCTCTCACTCACCCTCACCCTCCCCCCTCCCACCCCCCCCCCCCCCCCCCCCCCCCCCCCCCCCCCCCCCCCCCCCCCCCCCCATCTTGCAGAGACTGACTGAGGCACTCAAGACCTCCGGGTTTTATAGTCCCTCCGGAAGGGGCGTGGCCTTCAGGAGAGAGAATCTCAACATTTTTAAAACACTAATAACTTTTATTTTTCATCGATGGGAAAAATCCTCTTGTCCTGCGCGGCGGAGGGAGACTCTAAGATGGCCAAAATCACAGCCGTAAGTGGCAACGTATTTTCTAAAATCAATATACAGAACAACAGGAAGTGGTCAAAATCAGACTTTTAGTAATATAGATAACAGAAAACATAGAACATCGAAAAGTACAGTGCAGGAATGGGGCCTGCAGCCCACAATGTCTGTGTCTTATACATCATGCCCAGGTAAACAAATATCATCTGCCTAGGCATGATCTATTCCTCTTCATTCCCAAAATAGTCATGTGCCGATCTGAAACAATCTTAAGCGCCACTGTCATATCTGTCTCCACCATCAACACTAGCAACATGTTCCAGGCACACACCACTCTCTGTATAAAATAAAGATCCTGCGCATCTCCTTTGAACTTTGCCCCCGTCACCTTAAACCAATGTTCTCTAGTCTTTGACATTTCCACTGTGGGAAAATGTTTCTGACTATCAATCTTATTTTTGCCTCTCATGATTTTATTTACTTCTATCAGGTCTCCCCTCAACATCCGGCATTCTAAAGAAAGCAATCCAAGTTAGTCCAACATCTTCTAAATCCCTTAATCCAGGCAGCATTCTGGTAAACCTCTTCTGCACACTCTCCACAGACTCCACATCCTTACTGCAATGTGATGACCAGAACTACACATTATACTCCAAATGCAGCCTCACCAATGCCTGATAACACTGCAATGTGACTTCCTGACTCTTTTTTCCAATGCCCTGACCAAGGCAAGCAAGTACAACATAAAGCTTCTTTAACACGATGCACTTGTATTGCCATTTTCAGGGAGATATGGGCCTGGACCCCAAAATCCCTCTGCACATCGATGCTGTTAAGGATCTTATCATCATCCATATAACTTCCCTTTAGATTCTACCTCCCAAAGTGTAACACCTCACACTTGCTCAGAATAAACTCCATCTGCCATTTCTCTGCCCGTTTCTGTAATTGATATATATTCCACTGCACACTTTGGCAGCTTTCCTCACTGTCTGTGACTCCAAGAATCTTAGTATAATCTGTAAACCTACTAGCTAACCCATCAACATTTTTGTCGTAGACATTTGTATACATCACAAAAAAACAGAGTTCTCAGCGTAGACCCCTAGAAACAACAATCAGAATGCAGCAAATGTATCACGGCAGATTAAACAACTTTTGGGATGTTGGTCCAAATGATTACACCATGCTAGGTGTTTGAGAACATAGCAATTAGAGTGGTCCGACATCACTGGAATTAGATGGCAACAGTCCACTTTCATAGTATTTGTGCAGGTAAAGGTTTATTGTGCCGAGGTGCAAATTAGGGTGAAAAGATATAAATACCGATGAATGCCACGCTGCACCAACCCATCACTGTGCCATCCATTACAGGAGAAAACTCAGGAACAGGTTGTGCAATGACAGGACCGGACTACTACCTGCAGATTTCTCATTTACAGATCAACTTCAATTTGCAGAAACCCACAGAAAAATGGAACAAAGTGTGGTAATATCTCATGAATAGTGGCTGCCTTAATGGAGCCAGATGGCTGAACAGTAACGGCAGCTTGTGGCCCACAGAACCAGAAATTGACCAGAAGTTTAATATGTCATCAGACCCTAAGAAATCCAAGGACTCTGTAAATGTTTAAGCTGTGATAATTCAGAGAGAGAGAGGTAAAAATCTGCTAAAGCTTAACCATGTGTTCTCTCACCTACTGTAGTTTTTGATTATCCTTAGATCTAAATAACTAACCCTACAGTCGTAAATAAAGACTCCATGTGTCTGAGTTCTGTATGCAGAGTCTGTGGAAATGACAATAAAAGCTGTTGAGGTAAAAACCATTTGAAAAGAGCACATCAGCTACAGAGAGACTACATTAGAACTCCACTGTGTGTCTGCTCACATATGTTATTTTACTTGAGTAAGCAGTTAGCTCATTTCAACAAAAGAGCACAGGTATATAAGACCTGCAGCTCTTAACAATTAACTCCCCATTTTCAAATAATACACCCCTACCCCCCCTTCTCTTTCCCATGCTCCCACCCCCAACTCAGTGCACACACATTTCTCTCACCATTTCCCACCTCACCCCTCACACCAGTCATCCTGCTCCTTGACCCTCCTTCATACACTTAACACTCATCCCTGATCCCCCATTTCCCTTTTATAAGACACTAGACCAAGTGCAGACCCGTTGGGTCTGCTCCCCCAATGGTGTGATTCCCCCAACCCAATATTCCACCATGCACCCGTCTCCTCCAATGGAACTGAAGCCGTTGCCAAATGTAAGTTTCCAGCACTTCCCTGCCTCCCTCAATTGCACCTCCCCTGCCTGCCGCAGCAGTGAAAAGTTCAGTGTTCCTGTCTTGCAACTTTGTTTCGAAGTGTGTTGGAAGCTGATAGGAAGGAGCAGCCGTCAACGAATCAAAAGGCAGGAAGGGATCCGTACTGCAGGCGGACGGATGGATTTGAGTTTTATATATTAATAGATAGTAGCTCTGCCATTCAATCATGGCTGATCTATCTCACCCTCTCAACCCTAATCTCTGGCTGTCTCTGCATAACATTTGACACCCTTGCTAATCTCTTATCTCCCCTCATCTCCCTTCCCCCTGTCTCCTTACACCCACATCACTCCCTCCGGCTTTACATGCCACTTCTCCTCTTCTCTCCTTATTTGATATTTTTTGGACTCCTTTTCACCTCTAGGCTTTGTCACCCATCAACCAATCATGACCGTCCTCCTCCTCCCCCCTCTCATATAGCCGCCTATCACTTACCAGGCTTTGCCCAACCCTAATTGCCAGCTTTATTCCCCAATGTCACTCCAATCAGTTTGAAGAAGGATCCTAACCTGAAATATCATCTGGCCAGTCAGACCCACTAAAACCCTGTGCTTCGCAGAAAATCTGTCGTTGGTCCGTTGAGATAGAGATTGTTGATGGGAACTGGTGTCCTGGTCAGTCACCACAAGATATATCTCTTTCATATCACTAGTAATGTGACCCTTGACATTGCCATGAGTATGCAGAGTTTGGCTCAAAGCAAATTGAGGTAATGATAAAGGGAAGAGAATCATGGTGTCATTATTAGATTAAAGTTACTGTAATCTCTGAATCTCAACCAAAGATAGTTCACCACAGAATAAGGAAGGTCTTCTTCCCCATTTAGAAATTCCTTGATAATTCAATTGGTGGCCCACTGCAAACTTAGCTGGCATGAGAAGACAGTAGTCCTACCAGAGGACAAACACTGTGCCCATCGAGGTGATTTCAAGATGTTCCATGTCCCCTTGAGCAACGACAGTGCAACCACTTTGGTCCACCACCACAGTGTCATCAGCAAACTTGATTATCAAGTTGGAGCTGAACCTAGCCACACAATCATGTGTGTACAGGGAGTACAATAGGGGGCTGATGACGCAACCCTGGGGGGATCCTGTGCTCAGGGTGAGGGACTTCGATGTATCTTGACTAACTGGGGCCTGGCGGCGAGAAAGTCTAGGACCCAGGCACACAGGTGGGTGTTGAGCCCTAATTCCAGTAGCTTCTCGGCTAGTCTGGTGGGGACTATCGTGTTGAAGGCTGAACTGAAGTCTATGAACAGCATCATTACGTAGCCCCCTTCTGGCTGTCAAGATGAGAGAGAGCTGAATGACCAAGCTGTCTGAGTGCATCTGACTGCTGGGCTGGTCGATTTTGTCCATTAACACTTGACCTCCAAATACAATGCAATAATCTGGGGGAACAGAAAGCAATGGTGTCATAGCAATGTGTGGCTAGGCAGTAACCACCAATTTTACATCAATCAGATTAAATAAATCCTTAGGTGATTACTTTGGTTTTTGATAAGCAACCACGGTGCATTTATATACGTCATCATTCCGTCTATTAAAAGATGAAGGCAGCAAAATAGAGACCAAGCATTCTCAGCTTCTGTTGACCAACCGACCAACTCTGCCAACCTGAAACAAGGGGGGCATTCGGGAAAGGGTAATCAATTGTGAGAGCAATCTCGCAACAAACTGAAATATTTATGAGCACACTGATGGCTTGAAGCTGCAATGTGGAAAGGTGTTTAATTTGAAAGGAAGGATGATAGAATAGTTACCTCAGTACCTCCTCAGATGGGTAATAAAGTGGCTATCAGCAACTCATGAGTGCAGGATTTATGTGAAGAAATTTGTTGAGTGCAGGGATAATGTGAAGTTTGCATTCCATGGGAATACATTTACTAGAACTCCCAGATTCCTTTCTGCTGCACATTTCTGCAGTTGTTTTGCATTTTCATAATAATCTACTTTCTCATCCTTCTTTCCAAATCGAGCAATTCTTTTCCACACTATACTCCTTTTGCAAAGTTTACAATATCAATACCTCTCCTTAAACTATTTGTATTATCCTCACAGTTTACCTCTCCTTTTACTTTTGTACCAATGGAGGCCAATTCTCTGGATGCGTTCAAGAGAGAGTTAGATATGCCTCCTCTATTTTTAAGAGCCCTATCTAGCTCTCTCTTGAAAGCATCCAGAGAACCTGCCTCCTCCGAGGCAGAGAATTCCACGGACTCATCACCCTCTGTGAGAAAAAGTGTTTCCTCGTCACCGTCCTAAATGGATTACTCCTTATTCTTAAACTGTGGCCCCTGGTTCTGGACTCCCCAACATCGGGAACAGGTTTCCTGCCTCTGGTGTGTCCAAGACTTTAACAATCTTACATGTTTCAATGAGGTATCCTCTCATCCTTCTAAACTCCAGAGTGTACAAGCCCAGCTACTCCATTCTCTCAGCATATGACAGTCTGGGAATTAACCTTGTAAACCTACGCTGCACTCCCTCAATAGCAAGAATGTCCTTCCTCAAATTAGGGTAATAAAGTAGATCCAAAGATGGAAGGACAGAAGCACAAGCCATCAAAATGTTCAGACTCTCCGAACCATTCACTTAGGATTGCCTGTCTCCACAATGTCCTCCCCCCTCCCCCCCCCCCCCCCCCCCCCCCCCCCCCCCCCTCACTTACTCCTCACCACGTGCTTGCATCAAAAGTCCCGTGACTGGGGTGCCAGCAAGTCAGATTGGCATTACTATACGATTTAGAAATGTTCTATGAATGCACTTCAATTGTGTGAAATCATGAAGCAGTAATTATAAGCAGATTTGATTTGTTTTGGCAAAGTAAATGCATAATTTTACACCTTGAATAATTAAAATTTATTGTAGGGCAAAACAGATTCTTGAGCCTGAAGCAGCAACTGAAATATTTCACGTTCGTGAAATTAAATTATTACCATTAATTTGCTTACGACTTTGGCACATTCTTAGATGAGAAAAGTGCACCAGAAAAGTTTGGCTCAAGGTCAGGTTTGAATTCTTAACATAAATCCAGTGACTCTGCAGAGGTGCCTCCCAGAATGAATGGAAATGAAACAGTGAAAAAGGTCAGAAAGTGAGAGAACTTCAGAATTTAAGATTGTTGCATGGCAGTCCAGCTGTTAGGCTGAAGTGAGTGAGCAATGTCAGTGACTGTCACCCTGCCACTTCCCTTTAGCAAAGCTTTTTTTGTTGTAGTGCTTAACCTCTAATCCATGATTTCTAAATGACTCACTCATGGAAGGAAGGATTCTTCTGGGTGGTTGCAGATTTCAGTAGAAGGCTGTGGGATTCAAGTTTACAAGAACATCATGCAGCTGATTCAACCATATCTGTTACTCTTGTGGCTGAAAGGCTCAGGCCAATTTCTGGCACATCTGTTGCTGACAGAAACACTAGAATAGACAGATGTGGGATGATCACGGGAGACAGCAGCCTTCACCAATAGTTACTCAAGCTGTAACTCAGCTGCTGGGCATTCCTTCAGGAAAGCCACTGATCTGTGAAGGAGCAACAATGAGAGTGTGGAATCTCTCTCCATTCAATCACCTACCATGCTGAAGTTAGATAAACGTCTGTGTTTAAGAAATAAAGCTAATTGTTTTCCAAAAACAGTCTAAGCATTCAAAATAGATATTTTGACAGAGTTTAGGAACATGGCCATTGATTTCCCTTGAGTCACCATGGTAGATTCCAATATTTTCCTGGCTGGCTGCCCATCTTCCAACCTTGGTAAGATTCACCTCATCAAAAGCGCTCACTATTTCCTCACTCTCTCCAAGTTCTATTGATCCAATGATGACCTACATTGACCTCAGTTTCCTCAGATCTAAAGTTCTAACCATCTCTTGTTAATTCCCTCTTTCCTTCCTAATTTACGACAAAGAATCAGGTAGAGTCATAGAGCCCGACAGCACTGAAACAGACGCTTCATCCCAACTCATCCTTGTCTACTAAGATGCTCCAACTACGTTAGATCCATTTGCCCATGTTTGGCCCATATCCCTCTAAACCTTTCCTATGCATGTACTGCTCCAAATGTCCTTAAAATGTTATTATTGCACCAACCTCGATTACTTCTTCTGGCTAAGGGTTCTGTTCAAGAAGTTTTGTGCACTTTTGATGCCCAAATTACTATTATGGAAGTAGAAACAAGGAACTGTAGATGCTGGTTTACCAAGGAAAGACACAAAACGCAGGAGTAACTCAGCGGGTCAGGCAGCATCCCTTGAGAACATAGATAGATAATGCTTTGGGTTGAGACGCTTCTACCATGGAAATGTATACTCTCTATCCAATTCAGCTCCAAAACACCTAACCAGGTGTTAGGTTCGGGACAAGGTGGGCCAGCTGTGTATTCTGATGAAGCATTCAGATCCAACTAACTCTGCCCAGCTCAGTATTTTATCAGGATGATTTGCGTAACAGATATTCATGTGAATAGCATTGTTGGCATTACACCACAATTCAGCAGCGTGCCGATTCACTATAGCATTGTGGGCCATGCAGTCTGAATAGTCATAGACATGTTGCTAGCTTGTTATCATAGAGATGTCTGATGGCTGGGAAAAGCTGTGCTGTCAATCAAAGAGAGAGTGGTAGCAGCTTCCACCATATCCAACCAAAGGTGATCAGTGAATGAATGAATACTTTATTGTCACATGTGACAAATCACAGTGAAATTCTTTGCTTGCATACCCAAGGTATGCAAATAGTTGCCACATAAAGGGCGCTGACAAAGTCACACAGTATCCAACGCCAGGTCCTCTCACCCCCCCTCATAGCGGTCCCCACACGCTGGGTCCTCCTTTGTTCTCCCCCCTCCCGCTCCCTCACGGCGGTTCCCCTGTGTCGAGGTCCTCCTTGGTTACCGGCGGCGCATCCTTCAACTCCCACATGGTCCATCCTCGACGTCTACGCTCTCAACGACTGCTGACCCCGACTGGCGTCCGCAGGATTCAAACACAGTCAACACATAGAGCAATCACTGCCAATCTCCATTACAGTCCGGCCCTGAGACCTGTATCTCAATGCCACATGGCCGCAACACTCGGCCTGCACCATTCCTCATTGACAACCATTGCACTTTTACCCAGTGGTACACTCCACATTCAACCACATGTTGTTGAGATCACCTTAACTGTGTTATTACTGTGGGAGATCCAGCAGACAACTGAGTCCGCATCCAAAGTTCCTGGCACATTTAGAACATACCAGTGGATTGAAGGGGGATAGGGAACAAACATTTGTGCCAAATTCCTGGTATAACTATAACAGTAATGTATTTTTATATAAAATGCACCTTTTAGTATCTCCTCCATTACCACAGTCATTCCTGGGTATGCCTATCAGCCACGATTCAGGATCCCATCAATAGTCAGACTGGATGTGTAGGAAGGAACTGCAGATGCTGGTTTACACTGAAGATAGGTGCTGCATGCTGGAATAACTCAGCGGGTCAGGCAGCATCTCTGGAGAAAAGGAATAGGTGACATGTCGGGTTGAGACCCTTCTTCAGACTGGATGCATGTTGTAGAGATGTTCATACTCAAGTCAGGTTTAGATTGGTCACGAACAAGTCAAGTTTTAATTTTGTTCCCGAGCTGACCTCAGTTTCAAAGTCTATTACTTTAAGGATTGCTGATCATAGATTGACAATTATTCACAGATATGTTAACTGGCAAAACTCTGGGAAGAAGAAAAACCCATTACGGTGGTACTGTGGGGGTCTGAAGAAGGGTTTCGACCCAAACATTGCCTATTTCCTTCACTCCATAGATGCTGCCTCACCTGCTGAGTTTCTCCAGCATTTTTGTCTACTGTGGTGTAAAACTAGGTTGAAAAGACCAGGAATTAATATTGAAGAAATTAAGAATTGTGGATCAAATGATGACATGCGGGACAGGCAGCATCCCTTGAGAGAAGGAATGGGTGACGTTTCGGGTCAAGACCCTTCTTCAGACCCGAAACATCACCCATTCCTTCTCTCCAGAGATGCTGCCTGTCCCGCCGAGTTACTCCAGCATTTTGTGTCTACTTTCGATTTAAAGCAGCATCTGCAGTTCTTTCCAACACATATAATGACATGTTTCAGTTTAACAAAATCATGAGACCAACAGAAACATTGAGCATAAAACTGCACAATGGCTCTTGATGTAAACAACATGGGATTGAATTTCCACGGGGAAATGCCCGATCGACAATTATAACTTTGGCAGAAATTCACATTGGCCACTTAGAGAAAAAATAAACAGTCAAAAGTTGCAGCAGATATTCATAGAACTCAGGGAGAATTCAACCCAATGAGTCTGAACCAAAGACCAAGCAAGGTAGGTTGATGTATTTGGGACAATAGAATGCTGGGTACTGGAGGAGACAGGGAAAACAACAATAACATAGAGGAAGGTAAGATTGCAACAGAGAAATGTATGAAGCCGATAATGAGAGAGTGATTGCTGATTCAAAAAGTTGTTTTTTTGTCAAGTATAGATATTTCACAAATAAATAAATATTTTTTAAATTTGGCCTTGGACTTTGGAGAGCCAACAACAATAGCATTGATGGGGTTTTATTAATATGATAAAACTCTCCAATATGAAATTATCAAACATAATTTAAATCACAGCTTTGAACTGCTCAGGAGAAAGATGTGATGGAACATTTTAAAGGCAGTTTTAACAATAAGGGGATTATAAACATTTTTGAAAATCCAAAGGCATACAAAAGAGCAGGGAAGTATAAAAAGTACTGGGTGGTTATTACTAATTACAAACTATTTCCAGTTACTGTTATATATCTTTTCATTTCTGATGATTTTTCTCTCTATAAAACCTACCCACCTGCCTGGATTGCGAGCTACAAATGATTCCTAATTATAAAAACAGTCGAGGTAAAATTTTGCAACACATACTTGCCGTAACTTTGCTCATGCAATTACTCTTCTGGCACTTCATCAAAAAGTGTACAGCAATGGGAGGCTCATACCTTGTAATCCTTTTAATAGGTCATTAAGGCAGAGACTCTTGTCTATCTCCAATGGACATGAAATATTACAATGTGCTTTTCATTCATGCCGGCTAAAAAAATGAACAGACTGTTTCATCAAAGAAAAGTACTGTTTTATATTCAGCGTGTTTGATACCGGTTGTCAAGCAAGCTAACTCAAAATTGCTGCTTCCTCAGCATTATCAATAGAACTGTACTATCCGTTGACAATTGTTCAAATTGCCTTTTGAAGTGCACTTTAATTAGGCTCGAACTCCTTTGAAAGGTGGATTATGTTCCAGTCACAATCTATGGAGATAGTTATTGCATTTGTGCGTCTACTATCTCTGTGAGAGTGAAGTTCATTTTAGCTCCACTTGTATTACAGCTGATGATTATCAGGCTGCAGTGGACTGAGAGTCTTCCGTGCAGACCAAAATAATTGTGGCTTAAAACCAAATTTCCAGTTAATGACTCTGCAATGTGAATTTTTATGTCTGAAGGCAGAACAAGGTAAGATGCCACAGCATACAGTGCATTCAGAAAGTATTCAGACCTCTTCACTTCTTCCACACTTTATTATGTTACAGCCTTATTTTAAAATTAATTAAATTCTGTTTTTATCATCAATCTACACACAATACCCCGGAATCAAGAAGTGAAAACAGGTGTTTAGAAATTTTTGCAAAGTAATTAAAAATAAATAACTGAAATATCACCTTTACATCAGTATTCAGACCCTTTGCTATGACGCTCAATATTGAGCTTCGGTTCATCCTGATTATCCTTGAGATGTTTCTACAACTTGATTGGAGTCCACCAGTGGTAAATTAAATTGATTGGACATGATTTGGAAAGGCACACACCTGTCTATATAAGGTCCCTCAGTTGACAGTGCATGTCAGAGCAAAACCCAAGCCATGAAGACGAAGGAATTGTCTGTAGACCTCCGAGACAGGATTGTGTCGAGACACAGATCTGGGGAAGGGTATAAAACAAATTCTGCAGAATTGCAGGCCCCGAAGAGCACAGTGGCCTTCATCATTCTTAAATGGAAGAACTTTGGAACCACCAGGACTCTTCATAGAGCTGGCTGCTCTGGCCAAACTAAGCAATCGGGGAGAAGGGCCTTGGTCAGGGAGGTGACTCCCGATGATCACTCTGACAGTTCCAGAGCTCCTCTGTGGAGATGGGAGAACCTTCCGGAAGGATAACTATATCTGCAGCACTCCAACAATCAGGCCTTTATTGTAGAGTGACCGGACAGAAGCCACTCCTCAGTAAAAGGCACATGACAGTCGGCTTGGAGTTTGCCAAAAGGATTGTTTTCTCTGGTGCTCTGGTCTGATGAAAGCAAGATTGAACTTTGACCTGAATGCCAAGTGTCACGTCTGGAGGAAACCAGGCACCGCTCATCACCTGGCCAATACCATACCTACAGTGAATGGTGGTGGCAGCATCATGCTGTGGGGATGTTTTTCAATGGTAGGAACTGGGAGACTAGTCGGGATGGAGGGAAAGATGAACGGAGCAAAGTACTGGGAGATCCTTGATGAAAACCAGCTCCAGAGTTTTCTGGACCTCAGACTGGGGCAGAGGTTCACCTTCCAACAGGACAACGACCCTAAACACGCAGCCAAGACAATGCAGGAGTGGCTTTGTGACAAGTCTGTGAATGTCCTTGAGTGGCCCAGCCAGAGCCCGGACTTGAACCCGATCGAACATCTCTGGAGGGAGCTGAAAATAGCTGTACATTGATACTCCCCATCCAAACGGACAGAGCTTGAGAAGATCTGAAGAGAAGAATGGGAGAAATTACCCAAATACAGGTGTGACAAGCTTGTAGCGTCATACCTAAGAAGACTTGAGGATGTAATTGCTGCCAAAGGTGCCTCAACAAAGTAGTGAGTAAAGGGTCTGAATACTTATGTAGATGTGATATTTCAGTTATTTCTTTTTAATTACTTTGCATAAATTGCGAAACACCTGTTTTCGCTTTTTTATTAAGGGGTATTTATTGTGTGTAGATTGATGAAAAAAATTATGAATTTAATCTATTTTAAAATAAGGCTGTAATGTAACAAAGTGAAGGGGTCTGAATACTTTCTGAATGCACTGTATATTTGACATAACATATCTTCTGTTGGCATAACATTTCTATGCTACCCTCTTGAATATATCCAGGCTCAAAGAATAAAAATATGTTCACGTCATTATATTCTTTCTTAATCTATGTTTATTTTACTTTAGCTCAACCTATACAGGGAGTTCCAGATTATCACAATACAAAAATTAATATTGAGTATGTGAGCGGTACCCGGACGTGGACGTGACAACCAAAGATGGACACAAAGAGCTGGAGTAACTCAGCGGAGCAGGCAACATCTCTGGAGAGAAGGAATGGGTGGCGTTTCGGGTCAAGACCATTCTTCAGACCTGAGGTCTGAGTCTGAAGGGTCTCGACCCAAAAGCCCACCCGTTCCTGCTCTCCAGAGATGCTGCCTGTCCCACTGAGTCACTCGAACATTTTGTGTCCATCTGTGGTGTGACAGTTGTCTCATTTCATCGGCTGAGGCCATTCAGGTCTGAAGAATGGTCTCGACCCGAAACACCACCCATTCCTTCTGCCTAAGTTACTCCAGCTTTTTGTGTCCATCTTCGATTTAAACCAGCATCTGCAGTTCTTTCCTACATCATCTTTTATATGTTTAGTTTAATGATACAGCATAGAAGCAGGCTCTTCTGCCCACCACGTTCAAATTCCTGGGCGCGCGTATTTCCAAAGACCATTCTTCAGTAATGTCCAGATCCCCCAAAAAATAATTAAAATTGCACAAGAAGGTCAACCTCCATGAACAACTCATTTAGGAGAGGCCAATGATTCCTCAAGCACAGGACCCGGATGATTAAAATCATGATTGCCAACAGATAGGAAGCCGAAGCTGGAGGAATAGGACATTTCTGGCAGTTGTTCAAGTAGATGTGAACCAAAGCAACTGGCAAGGTCAACAAAATGTTTTAAAATACTGATTGGGCTTTCAAATAGAAACAAAATACAAAGGTGACGGTTGGACAAAGTCAAGGGGGTTGATGTTCGGCCTTGCTCCTCCAAGAAGTTGTCCCTCCAAACATTGAAAATATCTGACATTGGCAGCTTCTTGAGGATGAAGGCCCAATGAATAGGAGGAACTGCAGATGCTGGTTTACACCGAAGAGAGACCTAAAAAGCTGAAAAACTTGGCTTCTTCAGGGCCTCCACCCGAAACGTCACCTTTTCTTTTCTCCAGAGATGCTGACAGCTGTGTCACTCCAGATTTTTGTGTCTATCTTCGATGAAGGAACAACGTTGGCTTTTCCAAATGACCTGCACTAAGGGAGTGGAAGCATTTTCTGTGGATAAAATATCCATGGTGTTAGTGTGCCCTTTTGAGCATAGGCGTGTAATCAGTAGCTGTTCACTCACTTGCGAAGTGAGTTCTACCAGCATTTCCCAGTGACAAGGGTGCCACCTGTTGCTCATTGAAATCTAAGCAGCTGGGAAGAGAATGCATAAGTGACTGTTCTAATGCAATAAGGGATATGCTACACATTGGATATTCTTCAGAAATGAGAAAGTTGAGGATCAACATGACTTCCACGGAGTAAGCAGACCAGGCATAAATGCATGGTTGTAAGCCTTCCTGCAGAACGTCTCCCTGTATCTCAGCAATGATATACTTGGAAAACCTCTCCTTTGTGAATATGTTATTCATTAGGAAGTTCTGGTTAGAATGTGATGGTTCTATGGAAGCAGGTTCTTCACACTTGGCTTGTCCTTACTTCCTGCTCTAAGATGCCCCTCTGAAAGCCAGCTGTTGACATATTAATACCTTCACTGATGTTCCCATTGCAAGAGCTTCTCAGCAACTAAATGCTGGAGAAAACATTTGTCATTCCATGCTCAGTGTTTTTGAGAAAGTGTTCAAGCAATCCAAAGACAGGTCAACAATGCCAATACGCGTCTCTCAGTATCAGCAGTATCCTTTTATATAGAAAGAATGGCCACAAATTAGTGCATTGTGTTTCTAGTTGCATTATTAATTCTACTAATAGTTCTTAGTATATCAGTGGCAGAAGTTACTTACAAGATACAAGAAACTTACAAAATACATTACCACCTGTCCTGTCAGCCACTTCTTGCTCATCTGGGATAGAATCTGGGAATCACCTCAGAACCCACAAAACTAAAATCAATGCAACATCTCCTTGGTCATGTGGGACCACCTCATGAGGGACCACCTTGGGACAAGTACTAAAGCTATATTTGTCAAATGTAAGACCGCTATATGTTGGTATTCAGAAAGATGTATTTGTCCATGTGCAAAAAACACACTGTCTGCATGTTATTAAAAAGGCAAATGGGATGTTAGTCTTTGACATACGGGGAATGGATTGGATGTTGGAGTAAGGAAGTGTGCTACAACCTGGTAGGTGAGAAGACACCTGGACTTCTGTGTACAGTTTTGGCCCCTGTCCAGGGATATATATATATATTTATTTGCTTTAAAGTGAAGGCTCACTGGACTGATTCCAAGGAATATGAGGTTTGGCCTGTGATGGACAAGAGAACAGAATAGCCCTGTGCTCTCTGATGTTTAGAAGAAGGAAAGATGAACTCAATGAGAAATTCAAGACTCTGAGAGGGCTTAACAGGGAATATGCCATGAAGATATTTCCCTTTAAGATGTCGGAGGCATTGAATTAAGATAAAGGTCAACCACTCAACATTCTATTCCCAGAGGGTTGTAAAACTTGGGATTCTCACTCCCAGAGAGCTGTGGGTGACCAATCATTAAATATTTTCATGGCTGAGATAGGTAGGGCTTTTGGACTATAGGGGAATTAAGGATTCTGAGGGTTTGGCAGGAAATTTAGTGAAGTCCAATGCCAAGGTCTTAGTGAATGATGGAGCAGTCTAGAGGGGCCGCATGCCTATTCCAACTCTTATTAATTATGTTAAGACAAGTACAGCAGAGGAACAGTTCCTTACACACACAATGCCTGTGAAACAACAGGCAGCTCTTCCAAACAGAATGAAATTTAAAAAAAAACAGCTGGAATCTGAAATAACCTACATATTCTGCTGAATAGGCAGCATCTGTGGAAAGAGAAACAACATTATTGTCTCAGGGCAAAAATCCTTTACTACAACTGGAAAATAGTGGGTAATAAACCTATTTCCAGCATTTTTTTGTTTATTTCTTACACAAATATATGTTGCTGACACACTTCCAAAGCTGAGCATCTGGTTTAGTGTTCACTTAAATGGATTCCTGTTCAATTAGTTTTGAAAATGTCATTGTGGATTTTTGTTTAAATATTTTTTTAAATATTGTTGTATTCAGGGATGCAGCTTACATACAAGGTATTATTACCTAAAGCGTGAGAAGATTAGTTAGCTTAAAGGTGTAGGAAGGAACTGCAGATGCTGGTTTACACTGAAGATGGACACCAAATGCTGGATTAACTCAGCAGGACAGACAGCATCTCTGAAGAGAAGGAATGGATGACGTTTTGGGTCGAGATCGGTCTACTCCAGCATTTTGTGTTTATCTTCAACTGGTTGAAAAGGTTTGACAAAGTCCCATAATCCTGCTACAACTACATTATTGATCTGAATCTCGCATCTATGGAGTGTTCAAATATTCCAAAGGATGTTTTGTGTGAGGTAAACCACTTTGCCATGTTTGGGGAATCAAGATTGTGTTAGAATTCTGGGATATAGACATTGGAGAAGATCAAACACAGTAACAAAGAGAATTTGTCAGGTAGAAAAAAATTGTTTGAATATTGCAGCATTATCATAGATATGATCAGATTTGACTCGTGGTTGAAATTCAGTGGACATGACTGCATATTCTGTGACATGAGAGTTGCTGATATTTCATTTTGTCAGGGGTATTTAAAAGGACCCCATCTATCATCCCTATTTGACAATGATGTGAAACTCGTCTCAGTGCCTCATCCTCTGCAATTAAGATACAAGATCTATGGAAGACCATGTCTGGTTCTTTTCTTTTCCCTTCCGTTTTATGTTCTCTGATCAAAAGATAAAGAACATACCTACAAGTGACTGTAAAAGCACTCATTCATCCAATTATTGCACCCGGTGAGAGTGTCTTTCAGGGAGAGGCATTAAATGGTACAATAACGAGAATGCTGAATCAGTAGATGGGGACAGGTGGAAGTAGATAGAAAGAGAAGGGATGCTGTGTGGAGTAATGTGGTGAAGTAGACATGACAAGACAAAAGGGGTAAGATGTTATACACACAGAGCAGAAGGTGAATGTAAAGCTCTTGTCACCTTTCCCTATTTGGTTAGGTGAACATTTCAACATTTTATAAATTGAATTCAGGGGTGTGGCACAACATTCCCGCTGCTCTCTAGGATCAACTCACCTGGCCTTTTTATAAACCACAGAAGATTTCTTCAGCTGTTCACTGAAAATGTGTCATTCAGTTGGTGTACAGAATTAAAGATAAAGGTGTTGACTTAAGCAGATTTAAGTTGTTGCCTCTTTTCCTTTCCTCACAACTGCAAAATAATTCGCAATCTATCTTGGTTTCAGTGGTTATCATGCCGGCTGCCATTCGTTGAACCAAAATTAAAATTGTAATAAAACTAAAAATGCTGAAAATCTAAAATAAAATCAGAAAATACTGGACATATTCAGCAGGATATGCCACATCGGTGGGAAGAGAAACAATGTTAACATTTTAGGTCCAAGGCTCTTCATCAAATGCTATCAGTTAACTAAAACTACTTCAAATGCAAAAACCTACTATTAGTTTGACGAACGACATAGCCTGATGGCTGTAAGGAAGAAGCTGTTTCTGAACTGGGACCAGCTTCTTCCCTACAGCCATTACACTATAATCTCCAAATAAACATTGATCGCCCAGACCACAGGAGAACAAGAGGAAGAAGATTGAAATTTATTGCTTTCCATCAAATTGAGGAATGTAGAATCCACTGTGGTGGATGTTTAAGTTAACTTTTATGTGGTTGTGTGTCTTGTTGCTTTTCACTTAGTATGGCTGTATGGTAACGCAAATTTCACTGTACCTTAATTGGTACGTGACAATAAACTGACCATGAAACCTTGAATTACATAGACTATTATAGTTATATTATACACACATACATACATATACACATACGTACACAAAAAGGACAAAACATAATATATATGCATATATATGTGTGTGTGTGTATATATATTTGTGTGTGTGCGTGCACATATATATACACACACACAACTTTGTTTTGTTTATTATATTGCTTACTGTGTACTATGTTTACATATTCTGTTGTGCTGCGCAAGTAAGAATTTCATTGTTCCATCAGGGACTTCTATCTAACAATCTAGATCTACAGGTATATATTACTAAAACTCTCATCTTGTTTCTATCTATGTGATTACATGTGGGGATGATTGATTAGCTCCAGGGTGCGCCGATTAATGGCAGGGGAAAGGAGAGGGAGGGAGGGGTGTGGGAAGATGTGGGGGAAGGGAAGGGAGGGGAGGAGAGGAGGAGAAATGTTATTTAAACATTGTCTTCAATGGGGGAGTGAGATAGGGGAGGTGAGGAATGAGGGAGCATGGAGATAGTTGTAGAGGAGGGGGGTAGGGAGGGGTTAGGAGTTGTGGAGGGACGGAGAGAGTGACTTGGGGTAGGGGAAAGGAGAGGTGAGGGAGACTCTATATAGTCTATATATAATTAAAACTCTCATCTTGTTTGTTTCTATGTCTGTCTGTCTGTGTGACAATAGACAATAGGTGCAGGAGTAGGCCATTCGGCCCTTCGAGCCAGCACCGCCATTCAATGTGATTATGGCTGATCATCCCCAATCTGTACCCCGTTCCTGCCTTTTCCCCATATCCACTGACTCCGCTATCTTTAAGAGCCCTATTCAGCTCTCTCTTGAAAGCATCCAGAGGACCTGCCTCCACTGCCCTCTGAGGCACAGAATTCCACACTCACAACTCTCTGTGAGAAAAAGTGTTTCCTCATCTCTGTTCTAAATGGCTTACCCCTTATTCTTATACTGTGGCCCCTGGTTCTGGACTCGCCCAACTTCGGGAACATGTTTCCTGCCTCCAACCTGTCCAAGTCACCCTGCATTCTCATAGCATCCTCCTCACAATTCACACTGCCAACCAGCTTTGTGTCATCTGCAAATTTGCTAATGTTACTTTGAATCCCTTCATCCAAATCATTGATGTATATTGTAAATAGCTGCAGTCCCAGCACCGAGCTTTGCGGTACCCCACTAGTCACTGCCTGCCATTCTGTAAGAGACTCATTAATCCGCACTCTGTTTCCTGTCTGCCAACCAATTTTCTATCCATGTCAGCAAACCACCCCTCAATACCATGTGCCCTAATTTTGCCCACTAATCTCCTATGTGGGACCTTATCAAATGCTTTCTGAAAATCCAGGTACACTACATCCACTGGCTCTCGTCCATTTTCCTAGTTACATCTCCAAAAATCCCAGAAGATCAGTCAAGCATGATTTCCCCTTCGTAAATCCATGCTGACTCGGACCGATCCTGTTACTGCTATCCAAATGTGTGGCTATTTCATCTTTTATAATTGACTCCAGCATTTTCCCCACCACCGATATCAGGCTAACTGGTCTATGATTCCCTGTTTTCTCTCTCCCACCTTTCTTTAAAAAGTGGGATAACATTAGCTACCCTCCAATCCACAGGAACTGATTCTGAGTCTATAGAACATTGGAAAATGATCACCAATGCATCCACAATTTCTAGAGCCACTTCCTTAAATGCCCTGGGGATGCAGACCATCAGGCCCTGGGGATTTATCAGCCTTCAGTCCCATCAGTCTACGCAACACCATTTCCTGCCTCATGTGGATTTCCTTCAGTTCCTCCATCACCCCTGATCCTCTGGCCACTAGTATATCAGGAAGATTGTGAAGATGGATCCAAAGTACCTGTTCAACTCAACTGCCATTTCCTTGTTCCCCATAATAAATTCACCTTTTTCTGTCTTCAAGGGTCCAACTTTGGTCTTAACTAATGTTTTCCTCTTCACATTCCTAAAGAAGCTTTTACTATCCTGCTTTATATTCTTGGCTAGCTTACCTTCGTACCTCATCTTTTCTCCCCGTATTGTCGTTTTGGTTATCTTCTGTTGTTCTTTAAACACTACCCAATCCTCTTGCTTCCCCCTCATCTTTGCTACGTTGTACTTCTTCTCTTTTATTTTTATACTGTCCCTGACGTCCCTTGTCAGCCACTGTCGCCGCTTACGCCCCTTGGAATCTTTCTTCCTCCTAGGAATGAACTGATCCTGCACCTTCTATATTACTTTTAGAAATACCTTCCATTTTTGTTCCACTGTCATCCCTGCTAGTGTATCTTTCCAGTCAATTTTGGCCAGCTCCTCCCTCATGGCCCCATAGTCCCCTTTATTCAACTGTAACACAGACACCTCCGATCTACTCTTCTCCCTCTCCAATTGTAGAATTAACCTGACCATGTTATGGTCACTACTTCCTAATAGTTCATTAACCTCGAGGTTAATCCTTTATCAAATCCGGTTCATTACATAAAACTAAATCCAGAATTGCCTTCTCCCTGGTTGGCTCCAATACAAGCTGCTCTAAGAATCCATCACAAAGGCACTCTACAAAGTCCCTTTCTTGGGGTCCAGCACCAACCTGATTTTCCCAGTCTACCTGCATGTTCAAATCTCCCATAACAACCACAGCATTACTTTCACTACGTGCCAATTTTAACTCCTGATTCAACTTGCGCCCTATGTCCAGGCGACTGTTTGGGGGCCTGTAGATTAGTCCCATTAGGGTTTTTTTTTTTTTACACTTACAATTCCTTAGTTCTATCCATACCAAGTTTGGATCTCCTGTTTCAATGTCACCCCTTGCAATGGACTTAATTTCATTCCTCACCAACAGAGCAACCCCACCCCCTCTGCCCACCTGTCTGTCTTTTCGATAAGAGGTATAACCTTGAATATTCAGTTCCCAGCCCTGGACCTCTTGCTGCCATGTCTCAGTAATTCCCACAACATCATACTTGTCAATTTCTAACTGAGCCTCAAGCCCGTCCACTTTATTTCTGATACTTCGCGCAGTCATGTACAACACTTTGACCTCCGTATTCACGCCCCCCCCCCCCCCCCCCACACCGTTCGCAATTGGCCCTGACCTTACTCTTTTATTCCTTCTCAAACTTTCCTTCCCATTAATTCGAGAATCTTTTGTAATTTTTCCTGTAGTCACATCCCCTTCAACTCCATCTTTATACTCCCAATTTGTCAATCGCCCCCCCCCCCACACACGTGTAGCCCCAGCAAACCTGCCTGCCATTATGTCAGTCCCCCTCCAGTTAAGGTGTAACCCGTCCCTTTTGTACAGGTCACCCCCACCCAAGAAAAGAACCCAGTGGTCTATAAATCTAAATCCTTGCTCCTTGCACCAGCCCCTCAGCCGCATATTCAGATCCCCTATCTCCCTGTTCCTGTCCTCACTAGCACAAGGTAATGGAAGCAATCTAGAGATAACCACCCTAGAAGTCCGGCATTTCAGTCTTCCTCCTAACTCTCTGAACTCATGTTGGAGAACCTCCTTGCTCTTCTTCCCGATGTCATTTGTGCCTACGTGCACAACTACTGCTGGCTGTTCACCTTCTCTCTCTCGAGGACGTTCAGAATTCGGCTCATGACATCCTGAACCCTGGCACCTGGGAGGCAACAGACCATCCTCGCGTCTCGTCTGCCGCCACAGAATCTCCTGTCCGCTCCTCGGACAATGGAGTCACCCACCACTAGGGTTCTGCCCGATGTCGGTCTCGCCGGTCGAGTCCCATCTCCAGGATTGGAGCCACCGACGTGTCTGCCGCTCGGACTGGAAACATCGTTTCCCCGGACAGTTCCCAAGAGGGCGTACCCGTTTTCATTAGGCACAGCCACCTGGGTCTCCTGCACTCCACAATTTCCACCCTTTCTCTCCCTCACACACCTTGGTTCTACCCATATCCTCAGCGTGACAACCTCACTGTAGGTCCTGTCCAGCAAACTCTTGTTTTCCCGGATGGTCCAGCTGCTTCTCCAGTGCCCCAACACAGTCCTTTAGGAGCTGAAGCTGTATGCACTTGCCACAGTTGTAGCAGCCAGAGGCTCCATCCGTGTCCCTGGGCTCCCACATTCTGCAAGCCTCACACTGTCTCATCTGCCCCGACATGTGTTCACCGCGTCCTGTCCTCTCCAGCTTTATGCGTAGTCTCCGTTCTTCAGCCTCTTCGCCGAAGACACTCGAGCCAAAGACTCACACTTTACTCACAAGGCACTTCCCACACAGGGCCGCTCCCATTAGAGCAGTCTTGCTAATATTGACTGATAAATTGCCTAATTTACCAATTTACAAACCAAATTCCTCAGTTTTAAACTGTTTTCCACTATCCCCCCTCAATTCCCCCCAATCAGCGTTTGGTGGATGGGGGGGTTGAGGGGGGATAGAATGGATGGGGGGGTTGAGGGGGGATAGAATGAGTGCATTACGGGGGAAGGGCAAGGGGCAAGAGTGCGGGTGGGGTGAGGGTAGGAGGGGGGCATCAGGGGCATCACAACGGCAGCCCGTCAGTCGCGCCTGCGCAGTTGGGGGCCATGCGTGAGTGGTGGAATATTGTGTCGGGAGACCAGGCTCCCATGTGACAATGGGACCCAACGGGTCCCTTAGACTTGTATATATTACTAAAACTCTAATCTTGTTTGTGTTTATGCGTGTGTGTGATCCTTGACAAAATCACTTCCATTTGCACTGCCCATTGGCAACGTATGACGTCACAATGGGATCCTGGATCTCATTTACATAAAAAATTGCTTTAAAAAAAAATCCATTTGTTTCAAATTCTTCCGTTTTGATTCACAATTACGTCACAATGAGATCCCGATAGTCATTTACATAACATTTCTCGATTTTCAAAAAAAAATCAGTTTTAGTCAAATTCTCCAAAAAAAAACTTTCATTGTGGGGAGGAGATAGGAAAGAGGTTTCATTTACAAAAACAATTGTGATTTTCATTGTGGGGGGTGGGATAGGGGAGAGGTGAGGAGTGGGGAAGCAGGGGATAGAGGGAGAGGTGGGAAGAGAGGGCAAAGAAGAGGGAGTGTGAAGCATAGGAGGAGGGAGTGCTAGGGGGAATGAAGGAGGATAGGGGTAGGAAAAAGTATGGTGAGGCGCAGTTGGGGAGTATTACATATGAAGAAAGACTTGATAGACTCGGTTTATACTCGCTAGAATTTAGAAGATTGAGGGGGGAGCTTATAGAAACTTACAAAATTCTTAACGCGTTGGACAGGCTAGATGCAGGAAGATTGTTCCCGATGTTGGGGAAGTCCAGAACAAGGGGTCACAGTTCAAGGATAAGGGGGAAATCTTTTAGGATCGAGATGAGGAAAACATTTTTCACACCAGAGTGGTGAATCTCTGGAATTCTCTGCCACAGAAGGTAGTTGAGGCCAGTTCATTGGCTATATTTAAGAGGGAGTTAGATGTGGCCCTTGTGGCTAAAGGGATCAGAGGGTATGGAGAAAAGGCAGGATACTGAGTTGGATGATCAGCCATGATCATATTGAATGGCAGTGCAGGCTCGAAGGGCCGAATGGCCTACTCCTGCACCTATTTTCTATGTTTCTATGTTACCGTGAGTCGTGTCACAATGGGGATCTCTGGCATCACAACGGGATCCCATCAGCCGCACCTGCGCAGTTGGGGGCTATGGGTGAGTGGTGGAATTTTTACATGGTCTAGTATGACAATAAAACACTCTTGACTCTCGACTTCCGAGTAAACATGGGATTTAGTTTGCGAGACCTCATAGTTTGTAACGATCACACAGAATGCAAAACATATAAACAGTTTTCCTTCAGTGATCTTCCACCTAAGAGTATAAACAGTTTAAAAAAAAAAAGAAAATTATACTTCAATTGTGTATTTTTAATGTATTTACTAACCTAGTCAGGCAGTAAAGAAAGCAAATGGCATGTCATAACAAGAAGTTGAGTATAGGATCAAAGAGGTCCTTCTGCAGTTGTACAGGGCCCTAGTGAGACCACACTTGGAGTATTGTGTGCAGTTTTGGTCCCCTAATTTGAGGAAGGACATTCTTGCTATTGAGGGAGTACAGCGTAGGTTTACAGGGTTAATTCCCAGGATGGCGGGACTGTCATATGCTGAGAGAATGGAGCGGCTGGGCTTGTATACTCTGGAGTTTAGAAGGATAAGAGTGGATCTTATTGAAACATATAAGATTATTATGGGTTTGGACATGCTAGAGGCAGGAAACATGTTCCTGATGTTGGGGGAGTCCAGAACCAGGGGCCACAGTTTAAGAATAAGGGGTACACCATTTAGAACGGAGATGAGGAAACACTTTTTCTCACAGAGAGTTGTGAGTCTGTGGAATTCTCTGCCTCAGAGGACGGTGGAGGCAGGTTCTCTGGATACTTTCAAGAGAGAGCTAGATAGGGCTCTTAAAGATAGCGGAGTAGGGGGATATGGGGAGAAGGCAGGAATGGAATATTGATTGGGGATGATCAGCCATGATCACATGGAATGGCGGTGCTGGCTCGAAGGGCCGAATGGCCTACTCCTGCACCTATTGTCTATAGTCATGGGCTTTTTCTCATGGTAGAAGATAAAAAAAACACTATAGTTAATTAACTCATGCACTAATTGAGACACGGGATTTACTATCGCAAAGTTAATAGCTTTCTTAAGTAAAGACTTAGTGAATTAATTTGTGCAATAAATTTTGCCAATTACTCTAGGTTGTTTAAAACTATTGTGATAAAGGGGATTGCATTAGAAACTTACAACAAAGTACAATTCACATTTCAGATGAAAATGTCATAGCAAATGTCAGTTTTGAAGTCAACATGGTTTTGCTGTTTCTGTGTTGCATACTGATATCTGGTTTCTGAATTTAAAACAGTTCACCTTGGCCATGTATCTTCATTTTGGAATATAACTCAATATTAGAGTTATTTATGGAATTTTAAGCAGTCTTCAATGTTAAAGTTAAACATTTTCACCAAATCAAAATAAGCTAAATACAATTACATAATCAAGTAGATAAGATTTGACCAAAATCATCAAATAGCAAAGTTTGTTTGGAGCTAGTTGGAATGAAAACAGGAATACAGTAACAGAAACATTGCAATTGGCCATTCAGCCCATTGAATATGTTTGCAAGATCATGAAAGACATACAGTATAATCAATCCCACACTATTTATCAGATTTGGTGCCATACCATTCCTAACATAAATCTGTGTCTCTTGTTTATTTAGTATAAACTGGAAAATTATACAGTTGTGTAAATAGAAAGCTCAATGCCAAACATTCTGCTTTGTTTCAATCTATTCAATCTTAAATGTGCTTCCAAGTCAGCCTTTTACCAGACTCTGTGGACACCCTTCATCTGTTCAGCTAAGCAGCGAGTACAAAGACTACATCACCGACGAACAGGGAGAGGGAGATAGAGGATCTGAATATGTGGCTGAGGAGCTGGTGCGAGAGGCAGGGAATTGGATTCTTAGACCACTGGGATCTATTTTGGAGGAAGGGTATATTGTACAAAAAGGACGGGCTGCACCTTAACAGGAGGGGGATCAGCATTCTGGCAGGCAGGTTTGTTTAAACTAAATAGTAGGGGGGGGAAGAGACTAACTGGAGATATAAAGTTGGAGTTAAAGGGAAAGAGAATATAAGAAATGTTAAGAAAGACCACAATTAACAGGACAGAAAGTTCAGGGAGGGATAGGAGAGTAAGGCTAAGTGAAATAGGAATCGATGTGAAGAGTGAGGGGAGTAATGGATTAAAAGTATCATATATGAATGCACGAAGTATAAGAAATAAAGTGCATGAGCTTGAGCCTCGGTTAAAAATTGGCAAGTATGAATTTGTGGGAATTACAGAGATATGGCTGCAAGAGGACCAGAGCTGGGAACTGAATATTCAAGGATAAACATCCTCTCGAAAAGGCAGATAGGTGGGCTGAGGGAGTGGGGTAGCTCTGTTGGTGAGGAATTAAATTCAGTCCCTTGCGAGGGGTGACATAGAATCAGGAGATGTAGAGTCAATATGTATAGAACTGAGAAATTGTAAGGGTAAAAAGACCCTAATGGGAGTTATCTACTGGCCCCCAAACAGTCGCCTGGATATAGGATGCAAGATGGATCAAGAGTTAAAATTGGCATGTCGTAAATGTGATGTTGTGGTTGTTATGGCAGATTTCAACATGCAGGTTGACTAGGAAAATCAGGTTGGTGTTGGACCCCAAGAAAGGGAGTTTGTGGAGTGCCTCCGTGATGGATTCTTAGAGCAGCTTGTACTGGAGCCTACCAGGGAGAAGGCAATTCTGTATTTAGTGTTATGTAATGAACTGGATTTGGTAATGGAACCCGAGGTAAAGGAGCCATTAGGAGGTAGTGACCATAATATAATAAGTTTTAATCTACAATTTGAGAGAGAGAAGCAAACATCGGAAGTGTCAGTATTACTGTTGAACAAAGGGGACTATGGAGCCATTCAGATTCAATTTTAATTGTCATTGTCAGTGTACAGTACAGAGACAACGAAATGCCATGAAGAGCCATGAGGGAGGAGCTGGCCAAAGTTGACTGGAAAGGTACCCTGGCAGGGATGACAGTGGAACAACAATGGCAGGTATTTCTGGGAATAATACAGAAGGTGCAGGATCAGTTCATTCCAAAGAGGAAGAAAGATTCCAAGGGGAATAAGGGATGACTGTGGCTGACAAAGGAAGTCAAGGACAGTATAAAAATAAAAGAAGAAGTACAACAAAGCAAAGATGAGCGGGAAGCAAGATGAGTGGTGAATCTCTGGAACTCTCTGCCACAGAGGGTAGTTGAGGCCAGTTCATTGGCTATATTTAAGAGGGAGTTAGATGTGGCCCTTGTGGCCAAGGGGATCAGAGGGTATGGAGAAAAGGCAGGTACGGGATACTGAGTTGGATGATCAGCCATGATCATATTAAATGGCGGTGCAGGCTCGAAGGGCCGAATGGCCTACTCCTGCACCTAATTTCTATGTTTCTAAGCAAGAGGATTGGGTAACTTTTAAAGAACAACAGAAGATAACTAAAAAGGCAATACACGGAGAAAAGATGAGGTACGAAGGTAAGCTAGCCAAGAATATAAAGGAGGATTGTAAAAGCTTCTTTAGATATGTGAAGAGGAAAAAAGAGTTAAGACCAAAGTTGGACCCTTGAAGACTGAAACAGGTGAATTTATTATGGGGTACAAGGAATTGGCAGACGAGTTAAACAGATACTTGGGATCCGTCTTCACTAAGGAAGACACAAACAATTTCCCTGATGTACTAGTGGCCAGAGGATCTGGGGTGACGGAGAAACTGAAGGAAATTCACATTTGGCAGGAAATGGTGTTGCGTAGACTGATGGGACTGAAGGCTGATAAATCCCCAGGGCCTGATGGTCTGCATCCCAGGGTACTTAAGGAGGTGGCTCTAGAAATCATGGACGCATTGGTGATCATTTTCCAATATTCTATGCATTCAGGATCAGTTCCTGTGGATTGGAGGGTAGCTAATGTTATCCCACTTTTTAAGAAAGGCGAGAGAGAAAACAGGGAATTATAGACCAGTTAACCTGACATAGGTGGTGGGGAAGATGCAGGAGTCAATTATAAAAGATGAAAAAGTGGCACATTTGGAAAGTAGTAACAGGATCGGTCTTGATTCAGCATGGATTTACAAAGGGGAAATCATGCTTGACTAATCTTTTGGAATTTTTTGAGCCTTTGATAAGGTCCCACGGGAGATTAGTGGGTAAAATTAGGGCACATAGTATTGGGGTGGGGTACTGACATGGATAGAAAACTGGTTGACAGACAGGAAACAAAGAGTAGGGATTAACAGGTCCCTTTCGGAATGGCAAGCAGTGACTAGTGGGGTACCGCAAGGCTCGGTGTTGGGAACATCTTTATTTTCTTGTCCACTGTGACAGACTCCACACAGCAGTTGATGTGTACTCCTCCAAGTCTAGCTCTGTATCACTGGTAGCCTGTTGTGCAAACAGGGCCCAGTCGGTGCGATCAAAGCAGTCCTGGAGTTGTAGGGTGTCGTCCTCAGGCCATATTTTGATCGTCTTTATTGCAGGTTTGGTCTTGCGGATGAGGGGTTTGTATGAAGGCAGTAGAAACAGTGAGAGGTGATCGAATTGTCCCAGGGATGGGCAGGGGAGAGCTCTGTATGCATCCTTGATGTTGGTGTACACTATATCCAGCGTGTTTGAGCCCCTGGAAGGGCACTGCACATGCTGGTGGAATTTGCGGAGTACAGTTCGCAGGTCGATCTGATTAAAGTCCCCTGCAACAATAAAGGTATCGTCGGGGTGAGCATCCTGCTGATTACTGATGGCCGAGTGCAGCTGTGCTAGCGCTAGATTTTTAATACGAGGACTATGTTTCAGAAGAGCCAGGGAAAGCACTAAAAAATAGATTGATTGTATCGCCAAGTTAAAACAGAAAATGTAATTTTAGGAGTAAATTCCCATTTTGAATATGGGGAAAAAAACCTTGTTACAAGGTACAAGATGTTCTCAGTGTTGTTGTACATAACACAAATGTTGTTTGTATTGTGCATTTGCACTGCCATATCAACTCCAGCCAATTTCCATTTCACATGGAGATTAAAAATGGATTGATTTACAAAGATGATATGAAACATCTTGAGATGACTGAGGATAAGACCATCATCAATCTTCTGGAGTATCTATTTGCCAAGAAGGCCAACCAAGGGATGCAATAATCTTTGTCAATGACCAGCCTAATGAGCCTGTGTCACTTTGGCGATTTTTCAGACGACTGTCAGCAACTTTCAAGTTGCCGGCAGTCGCCTGAAAAACCGGCAGCTGGAACGGCGACTGTCAGAGTGGAACACGCACGCACACACGCACACACACACACACCGCTTCCTTCATCAGCCCGTTATACAGGCGGGGGACAGGGCAAGCAGGGGAGCATTGTCTGAGTGAAATGCACACTGTGCAAAGCCAAGGTGATACAGACACACACCACGATGAACAGGAATGGTGGCTCTGTAATTAAAATGCTGAAAGCACAGTGTATGGTAGGTTCTTTAAAAGAGTGGGGGAGGGGGAGAGGACGGAGCGGGGTGAGAAGGGTGAGAAGGGGGAGACAAATTTTAAGAAGCCAGAGATACACAGCTGTGAAGCTCGGCGGACATTTAATATTACCCGGTCGGTTATCCTTGGTTCTGAAAACTACTGTTTACGTTTTTTTTTCCCAATGAGCCAATGAAATTCACCGGTCAGCACCAGCTACAACCTATGAGAACCTTCGACCTCCTGACAACCCATTAGGACTTCCTTGCGACCCATCTAAGGCACGCAAATTCTCCCTACTCTCCATGGCGGCTTCATTCTAGTTGCCGTGTTGAAAAATTCGCGGCGACTATAATGAGGCCGCGACTAGTTCCCAGAAATCGGGAACTCCTCACGACCATGAAGGCGGCTCCCCGGCAACCACCCGCGAACATGTGGCGACCATGAGGCGACTGCATAGTCTTCTGCAGTCGCCTAAAATGCCTAAGTGGGTCAGGCCCATCAGTAACACAAGACACTGTATTCACTGCTCCAATGAGTCAATCATCAGCTGATGCTGGATGATTATTAACTATGAAATTTGCTCAAAACCTGCTGGTTGACCAATGCAAGGAGTCATAATTACATGCTGCAGCCTGGCAAATGCCAAGATCCAGGACCACATGCTGACTGATACATGGAAGCTTAATGCAGCACCTGCAAACGTTCCATGAGGGCCAGTCACCATTTAAAACCCTCGTACTTCTGCATGATAATGGGTTGGACCAGCAGGAAATTCTATAGGTATACGGTAAAGAGCATATTCACTGGTTGCATCACAGCCTGGTTCAGCACCCAGGAATGAAGGAGATTATAAAAAGTGGTGAACACTGCCTGATCCCTCCATCGAAGCGGTCAATGAGAGACACTGTTGCAAAAAGGCAGCCGACATCATCAAGGCCCCACACTACCCTGTCAATGTTTTCATTTCACTCCTGCCATTGGGAAGAAGGTAAATGAGTTTGAAAACTGTAACATCCAGGTTCAGGAACAGCTTCTTCCCAACAACCATCAGGCTAATGAAGACTAATGAACCAACTAAACTCCAAACTACCTGGGTTGCACCAGGGACTTTCGGCTTTGTTTTATTTTTGCACTATATTGCTTTCTTCTTTATTTATGAACCTTTTTTGTTTGCTGCGTTATCTATTGAGAGCAGCAGCAGCCGCCACGGTAACGGTGCAATTTATACATATTCCAGTAGAGATTTACGTCATGATTTCAAAAATCCCCACATCTGTAAATTTGATTCATTATTTCCCGAGTTTTTTACTAAAATTGTTCACCAACCTGACATTTTTTTAAATCAAACTGCTGACCTCGAAAACAATGACATTTTTTACATATTCTGGTAGAGAATATTGTCTTTGGGAACGTGTTGCGTTGGGGGACCACTCCTCCCGTGGGGGCTATGGGTGAGTGGTGCAATATTCCGTTTGAGGACCAGGCCTCCTGTGTGACAGGGACCCAATGGGTCCCACTTAGTCTAGTATGACAATAAAATACTCTTATAGACAATAGGTACAGGAGTAGGCCATTCAGCCCCTTGGGCCAGCACCGCCATTCAATGTGATCAAGGGTGATCATCCACAATCAGTACCCCGTTCCTGCCTTCTCCCCATATCCCTTGACTCCGCTATCTTTATGAGTTCTGTCCAGCTCTCTCTTGGGAGCATCCAGAGAACCAGCTCCCTCCACCCTCTGAGGCAGAGAATTCCACAGACTCACAACACTCTGTGTGAAAAAGTTTTTCCTCATCTCCGTTCTAAATGGCTTACTCCTTATTCTTAATCTGTGGCCCCTGGTTCTGGACTTCCCCAACATCAGGAACATGTTTCCTGCCTCTAGCATGTCCAAACCCTTAATAATCTTATATGTTTCAATAAGACTCCTCTCATCCTTCTAAATTCCAGAGTATACAAGCTCAGCCACTCCATTCTATGAACATATGATAGTCCCGCCATCCCGGGAATTAACCTGGTGAACCTACGCTGCACTCCCTCAATAGCAAGAATGTCCTTCCTCAAATTGGGAGACCAAAACTGCACACAATACTCCAAGTGTGGTCTCGCTAGGGCCCAGTACAACTGCAGAAGGACCTCTTTGCTCCTATACTCAACTCCTCTTGTTATGAAAGCCAACATGCCACTTGCTTTCTTCACTGCCTGCTGTACCTGCATGCTCACTTTCAGTGACTGATGAACAAAGGACCCCCAGATCCCGTTGTACTTCCCCTTTCCCAACTTGACTCCATTTAGATAATAATCTGCCTTCCTGTTTTTGCCACCAAAATGGATAACCTTACATTTATCCACATTAAACTGCATCTGCCATGCATCTCCCCACTCACCCAACTTGTCCAAGTCATCCTGCATTCTCATAGCATCCTCTGTACAGTTCACACTGCCACCCAGTTTTGTGTCACCTGCAAATTTGCTAATGTTACTTTTAACATTACTGTTAAATGTAACATTAATGTTACTCTTGACTCTCTTGAAGCATGCAGACGTACTACTCATTGAATGTATGTGAAAGAGAAATTGATATTATGTTTAGACAATGTAAACCATGTGTGTTAAGGAATAAGATATATTGTACAGTGAAAGACAACATCCTGAATTGTATATTTGAAAATTTTATGAATCGGGTATATTATTGGGAAAGAAAATCAACAGGCCAAAACCAAATTCACTTCTTCCTAATTTCCTCACATCAGCATATGTTCCTTCAATTTGAAGTCAAAGAAAAATGAACAAGAATAAAAAATGAAAAATGATCAAGAATAATAAAAAAGAAAAATGATCAAGAATAAAAAAATTGCTTACATCCCCAAGGAATTAATCATTGTTCTGCCCTTACCACTGGAGAGCAAAAATTAAATTTTGGATACTTCTGGTCTTTAGGACACAATTATAAAACAGGCAATATAGGTCACAACTGGAGTGTTTAGTGAGGCTCTTAATTCTCCAGTTTTAAAGACGATAGCATTGATTTTCTACTGTGTCAGGGTGCAAAAGAGTGTGTGTGTGTGTGTGCATGAGTGTGTGTGCGCTGTGTGACACCATCAACAATCAGTGGAACAAAAGCCAAGAAGGAAATCTTGAAAAAAAAATGTTTACAGATCCACTGTGATAGATTTTCTAAAAGGTTACACAGATTATTTTAGACAAGCATTTGTAAGGACAAGGCATACCAGAATAGGACCTAATATGAATAAATAGCACATTTATGCTTGGGTGAAATGGTCAGAATAGACATGGTGTGTCAAAGGACCTGTTTTTGTCCAGTACAACTCTTTGACTTCATGAAAAGGATGCTCAATGAACCAGATGTTTATTCAAATAACGAAGGCAAGTACACTCATTAAGTGTCATATGGTATCCGGACACCCACCTCTCTTGCTTCAGTGTATTTATGAAAGCATCATTAATTTCATTTGGAGAATAGATTGCAAAAGTCACCGTCCATTTCCTGTCCATTTCCTCCACATATTCTAAGCAGAAACATTTTCTCTACATCAGCAAGCAGTGCAATTATACTTTTTAGGCAGTTTTGCACTTTATACTGTAGATGCCTTGCAAATTCTTCAGCCGAAAGACTTGCATAAAAAATACAGTCCAGCACTTATATCTGACAGAAAGATCTTACTTGTCTTCTATTTAGTTTCTGCAGAGGCCAGACATGTCTTCTTATATGACAGAGAGCTCATGTAACCAATACTGAGACTTATCAACGCAAGGCTGTTTTTGAAAAGCCCTCAATAGTTGTACTGACATTAAGGCATGAAGGGCAGTTTCAGTGAAAGCAATTCATGTACAAAGCTGATGAGCGAAAACGAGACAGGTTGTAGACCTGGCAAAGTATCGCCTGTCACTATGTGTCAGGAACATCTGGCACTTTCTGTTTATGGAAAGGCTGGTGTTCAGGCACCTTCAGAGTTATCTGTTGCTGTAGATTTATTTCTAACTCAATACCAAATAACAGTTATGGAAAAGCTAACATTAAACTCAGAGTTGTAGCATGTAATGTGAAAATCAGTCAGCTATTTACAGTTGCAGAATTGAAAATGGCCTGTGAAGACAAAGTAAACTTCACTCAACCAAAACAGATTTTTAATTTCATTCTCCACCGTTATGAATAACTATTAAACCTAGAACCATTTTTTAAATATTTTGATCTTTGGTTTCTGAGCCGAATAAAAATATTTACCTAGAACCAGAACTTGAGTTACCTGTCCTCATCTTGTTGTTATAAAAACACACATTTTCTAATTATCCCTCAAAATTAAGGTCTGATTGAATTGGTTGGTTTATGAAATAAAATGCTGAGAATATCTGCAATCATGGAAAGCAGCATTAAAGCTAATTAGCCTTTAAAAGGGGTGGGAGATTGCAACCTTCACGTGGTCCGCCCTGTTTCGCCGAATGCAATCAACCTGGCGTGCACAATCAAATAAGATCAAATAGAACAAGTTGTCCTGCAACTTTAGGCTGTGCACGCCATACGCAACAAGAAGAAGTCTTTAAAATTGTGATACTTGAATGAACAATTTAGGCAATACAATGAAAAGAACTCCTCTAATTAGTAAGTGAAATTCTAGTGATCACATTTTCAGCCAAAATTGAAATCTGAGGATCTATAATATTTGAAAAAAAGCAAACATAAAAGATCTTCCCACCATGGTTTCAATACGACACAATCACAAGGATGTATTATAGTTTTGCACATTTACTGCAAGGAGATAAACTGAATAACATGAAAAATGTGCTCTATCATTATAATGAATTCAGCCATTTGCCATTATGCTGCTCAATGCCTTTGTGCTTCAATGTGGAGCCAGATTTTATGAATGGCCAGTATCTGTTCAAGCCACCTTATGATGATTGAGGCCAGCATTCACCTCCTGATTGGGTGTTTGTTTAAAAGTTATTCATAACAGATGAGAATAAAATGAAAAATAAGTTTTGGTTGAGTTAAGTTTCCTTTGGCTTCACATGCCATTTTCAATTCTGCAACTGTAAATAGCTGACTGATTTTCACATTACATTTATTGTTTGCTTTTCCATAACTGTTACTTTGTATTGAGTTAGAAATAAATCTGCTTTCTGGGTGGAACAGGTGCTGGAAATCATTCCAGAGTCTTTGTAACATGCTGTAAGAATAGGTAGAGCATAAGCATGACAGTACACACTGATGTGGTCTGCATTGAATCGTCCACAATCTTGCAGCTGCATACTCCTCCATTCAGTTAGTTGCTGTTGCTTACAATTATGCATATCTTGTCTTGCCAGAGAGAGGGAAGTGTCTCTGTGTGCTGTGCAATATGTCTGAGTAATATGATTTTCATGGTTGAATACCTGACAACATACAGTGTATTCAGAAAGTATTCGGACCCCGTCACATTTTCCACATTTTGTTATGTTACTGCCTTATTTTAAAATTGAATAAATTCAATTTTTTAATCATCAATCTACCCACAATACCTCAGAATGAAGAAGCAAAAACGTGTTTAGAAATTTTTGCAAAGAAATAAATAAATGAAATATCACATTTACATACTCAAAATTGAGCTTAGGTTCATCCTGTTCCCATTGATTACCCTTGGGATGTTTCTACAACTTGATTGAAGTCCACCAGTGGTAAATTAAATTGATTGGACATGTTTTGTAAAGGCACACACCTGTCTATATAAGGTCCCACAATTGACAGTGCATGTCAGAGCAAAAACCAAGCCATGAAGACGAAGGAATTGTCCGTAGCCCTCCGAGATAGGATTGTGTCGAGACACAGATCTGGGGAAGGGTATAAAACAATTTCTGCAGCATTACAGGTCCCGAAGAGCTCAGTGGCCTCTATCATTCTTAAATGGAAGAACTTTGGAACCACCAGGACTCTTCCGCCGGCCAAACTGAGAAATCGGGGGAGAAGGGCCTTGGTCAGGGAGGTGAGCAAAAACCCGATGGTCACTGACAGAGCTCCAGAGTTCCTCTGTGGAGATGGGAGAACCTTCCAGAAGGACAACTATATCTGCAGCACTCCACCAGTCAGGCCTTTATGGTTGTGGCCATATGGAAGCCACACCTAATTAAAAGGCACATGAAAGCCCGCCTGGAGTTTGCCTAAAGTCACCTAAAGGACCCTCAGACCATGAGAAACCCAATTCTCTGGTCTGATAAAACCAAGATTGAACTCTTTGGCCTGAATGCCAAGTGTCACATCTGAAGGAAACCAGGCACCGTTCATCACCTGGCCAATACCATACTTACGGTGAAGCATGGTGGTGGCAGCATCATGCTGTGGGGATGTTTTTTCAGCAGCAGAAACTAGGAGACTAGTCAGGATTGAGGAAAAGATGAACGGAGCAATGTACAGAGAGATCCTTGATGAAAACCTGCTCCAGGGCGTTCTGGACCTCAGACTGGGGCAGAGGTTCACCTTCCAACAGGACAACGACCCTAAGCACACAGCAAAGACAACACAGGAGCGGCTTCGTGACAAGTCTGTGAATGCCCTTGAGTGGGCCTGGTTGAGCCCGGACTTAAACCCGATCGAACATCTCTGGAGGGATCTGAAAATAGTTGTGCATCGATGCTCCCCATTCAACCTGACAGAATTTGAGAGGATCTGCAGAGAAGAATGGGAGAAATTACCCAAATACAAGTGTGCCAAGCTTGTAGTGTCATACCAAAGTCATACTGAGTAAAGGGTCTGAATGATTGTATAAATGTGATATTGCAGTTATTTCTTTTTAAATACTTTACAAAAAAATTCTAAACACCTGTTTTCGCTTTTTCCTCTGTGGAGATGGGAGAACCTTCCAGAAAGACCACTATATCTGCAGCACTCCACCAATCAGGCCTTTATGGTAGAGTGGCCAGATGGAAGCCACTCCTCAGTAAAAGGCACATGACAGCCCACTTGGAGTTTGCCAAAAGGCCAAAAGACTCTCAGACCATGTGAAATTCTCTGGTTTGAGGAGACCACGATTGAACTCTTTGGCCTGAATGCCAAGCATCACATTTGGAGGAAACCAGGCTCTGCTCATCACCTGACCAATACCATATCTATGGTGAAGCATGGTGTTGGCAGCATCATACTGTGGGGATGTTTTTCAGTGGCAGGAATTGGGAGACTAGTCAGGATCGAGGGAAAGATGAATGGAGTAAAGTACAGAGAGGTACTTGATGAAAACCAGCTCCAGAGCTTTCTGGACCTCAAACTGGGGCTGAGGTTCAGCTTCCAACAGGACAACGACCCTGAGCACGCAGCCAAGACAACGCATGACTGTCTTCGTGACAAGTCTGTGAATGTCCTTGAGTGGCCCAGCCAGAGCCTGGACTTGAACCCGATCGAACATCTCTGGAGGGACCTGAAAAATAGCTGTACATCAACACTCCCCATCCAACCTGACAGAGCTTGAGAAGATCTGCAGAGAAGAATGGGAGAAATTACCCAAATACAGATGTGCCAAGCTTGTAGCGTCATACCTAAGAAGACTTGATGCTGTAATCGCTGCCAAAGGTGCATCAACAAAGTACTGAGTAAAGGGTCTGAATACTTATGTAGATGTGATATTTCAGTTATTTATTTTTAATTTGCAAAAATTGCGAAACACCAGTTTTCGCTTCTTAATTCTGGGGTGATTGAAGAGGAAAAAAAAGAATTTAACCCATTTTAAATTAAGGCTATAACGTAACAAAATGTGGAAAAATGAAGGGGTCTGTATACTTTCTGAATGCACTGTATGTAGCTACGAGAACTTGGTGTATGTTTTGCAGAATAATTTATTTTGTGTGGTTTCAGCAAGGCATCTGCATGTTGCTTGAATGATAGTGGATAGGTGTCTGATTGGTTTGTGCTGCTTAGAGCAGAATCTGAGAGCAACGATGCATCTCTTCGGATATAACCTTGGAAAAAGCATCCACTGAACCTGACCACACAAGTGGTTAGAACATCTTGTGGCACTGCATTCAACCTGTTTGCTTTTTTTTCCAAACTGCTGCAGCAATCTGCACCCATTTCCTTTACATTCCATAAAAGTACAACAGACTGCAGACGCTGTAATCTGACACAAAAAGCAAACTGTTGAAGGGTTTCTCCAGCAGTTTTTATTTTATATCTTTATTTTGTATCTTTATAGTCCACTAGACCAAGTGCAGACCCGTTGGTGCGGCTGTGGGGAGGGGCGGCATGCGGCGTCACACACATTAACCACCCCAACACAACACTAACTACCCTCTCCCCCCCGCACGCACATGCTAACTACCACCCATGGTAATATATTAATATTATTTATTTGCTCCTTTTATCCCATAACCGCCCTATCTACTGACGCATAGCTCCCAGGAGGGGGGGTGGGGTAGAGAGTGAGGGCAGGGGGCTATGGGGACAGGGAGGGGGGAGAGGGAGGGGGGGGGAGGAAAGGGGGGGGAGACGGGGGCATGGGAGTCAAGGCGTGGGACTGGGCACGTGGGAGTCAAGCTGCGGGAGGTGTGGCGCGAGCGTACTTGGGCTGGGCGTGGGCAGCGGTTGGGCGGGGAGGAGGCAGTTAGGCCTCGATTGGTGTGCATGTGGGCATTGGGTTTTGTGAACAATTTTATTCAAAATCTGGGGAAATAATTGACCAAAGGGTGGATTTCTGAAGTCATAAGATAAATTCCTGCCAAAATATGTAAAAAATCTCTGCGTTTTTGCGTCTGCTTTTCGAGGAAATACGTTTCAAAGGCAAGATGACTCTCTCTCTCAACAAGACACTTTACAACTGCAGTAGAACCTCCCTGCTCCTATACTCAAATCCTTTTGCTATGAATGCTTACATACCATTCGCTTTCTTCACTGCCTGCTGCACCTGCATGCCTACTTTCAATAACTGGTGTACCATGACACCCAGGTCTCGTTGCATCTCCCCTTTCCTAATCGGCCACCATTCAGATAATAGTCTGCTTTCCTGTTTTTGCCACCAAAGTGGATAACCTCATATTTATCCACATTATACTGCATCTGCCATGCATTTGCCCACTCACCCAGCCTATCCAAGTCACGTTGCAGCCTCCTAGCATCCTCCTCACAGCTAACACTGCCCCCCAGCTTCGTGTCATCCGCAAACTTGGAGATGTTGCATTCAATTCCCTCGTCCAAATCATTAATATATATTGTAAATAGCTGGGGTCCCAACACTGAGCCTTGTGGTACCCCACTAGTCACTGCCTGCCATTGTGAAAAGGACCCGTTTACTCTACTCTTTGCTTCCTGTCTGCCAGCCAGTTCTCTATCCACATCAATACTGAACCCCCAATACCGTGTGCACTAAGTTTGTATACTGATCTCTTATGTGGGACCTTGTCAAAAGCCTTCTGAAAGTCCAGATATAACACATCCACAGGTTCTCCCTTATCCACTCTACTAGTTACATCCTCGAAAAATTCTATAAGATTCGTCAGACATGATTTACCTTTCATAAATCCATGCTGACTTTGTCCAATGATTTCACCACTTTCCAAATGTGCTGCTATCCCATCTTTAATAACCGATTCTAGCAGTTTCCCCACTACCGACATTAGACTAACTGGTCTGTAATTCCTCGTTTTCTCTCTCCCTCCCTTTTTAAAAAGTGGGGTTACATTAGCTACCCTCCAATCCTCAGGAACTACTCCAGAATCTAAAGAGTTTTGAAAAATTATCCCTAATGTATCCACTATTTCTGGGGCTACTTCCTTAAGTACTCTGGGATGCAGCCTATCTGGCCCTGGGAATTTATCGGCCTTTAATCCAATCAATTTACCTAACACCACATCCCGGCTAACCTGGATTTCACTCAGTTCCTCCATCTCATTTGACCCCCAGTCCCCTGCTATTTCCGGCAGATTATTTATGTCTTCTTTAGTGAAGACAGAACCAAAGTAATTATTCAATAGGTCTGCCATGTCCTTGTTCCCCATGATCAATTCACCTGTTTCTGACGGCAAGGGACCTACATTTGTTTTAACTAATCTTTTTTTCTTCACATATCTATACAAACTTTTGCAGTCAGTTTTTATGTTCCCTGCCAGTTTTCTTTCATAATCTATTTTCTCTTTCCTAATCAAGCAGGGCTCTTGATTAAATTTTTTTCCCTGTTGTCAGCCGGGCAACCTTGGCAGCTTTTTAGGTTGCCAAATGACATTTTAGGTAGTCATTTAAGATGGCTTCCATGACACATGCTCGGACGAAGTGCATAGTTACCAGTCGGAATTATGCTCAATGAAGCATTCACATATTATTTCTGCTTCAAATAAAGTCACAAACTAACATATTCACCAATCAAGACGTGATATATACCACAATGACATGCAGCAAAATTATAATACGGTATCTCAAATCTTTTTACACATTGCAATTAATGCAATTTTTATTATTTCTTTCCACTTCCAAACAAAAATGTGGTTGGATTATTCAGCGTATGGTCCACCTGTGTCAATAAATCCTGGACCTTGATAACATATATGCTTAACTATGCACACTACAGATTGATGCATATTTTCTGTGAAGGACCGAAAATTATTATGACATGGCCATAGCATGGGTCGTTATTGCTATTGGTACAGAAACACTCTCGCTTCCCACATAATTTATCGACAACAAAATATACAGGTTGCAAGGAATTTTATAAAGGCATTTTATAATAATAGCTGAAAAAACTGACTATACCCATCTGACAGGTTAAACATTACACTAACTGACTAGAGATGGCCAAAGGACATAAATGCAGCAAATGTTTGGTAATATATTTAAAGGTGTCAAGACGCCACATTACCAGACATTCAGATTAGATGTATGTGGCAATGAAGATACCCAGTTTGTAAGCAACATTTTAAAAAAAAATGTTGATAAACGCTTTTTCCATCATTCCCACTTCAGAATTAACGTTAAAATTTCAATTGAAATATCTCCTGACCAAATTTGTGATGTATATGACTGACTGTAGAAGTAAAACCTGGATAAATCCAACGTATAGTTGTGAATGTTGCTCATTAAATAACTACAGTACTGATACTCCATATTAACATCATTGATTTGCCATTAAAATGAATTCTGTAATAACGTGTCAGTGACAAGCGAACACTGCGGTTTTAATGTTTCACGTGTTCAAAATTTAATTAATCCATCTTTATGGATTAAAACAAATAATAACATTGGGAATTAAAACATATTTGATTGCATTCCGTTATCAAACATAGTCAATGTTAGCTCTGAAGACATTTACAGCACAATAGGGTCGGGAGGGGGGGGGAGGGGTGTATGGATGGGTAGATCCAGTGCAGGATGGATAGATGGTGGTTGGGGGATGGGGGGGGGGCTTAAGAAGGCAATCGGTGTGGATTGGATGGATTGAGGCAGGGGAATTAGTGATTGGAGTAGTTAAAATTATGGTTGGAGTAGTTAAATTAGTTAAAATTGGTTGGAGTAGGTAAAATTATGAGGGGAGAGCGCGGGGGATGTCAGTGGGGTTGAATGGGGGGGATCTGTGCAGGATGGATTGGTGGAGCAGTGCAGGATGAAGGGGTGACAGTACAGAATGAATTGGGGGACCAATGTAGGATTGATGGGGAGTGGCAGTAGAATCAATGTGAGG
>NC_073378.1:76252656-76430156 GCF_028641065.1 Leucoraja erinaceus | reverse complement strand
CTGAGACGAGGATAATTGTTTTAATGCAGAGCATTTTAAAGCTTTAGAAATCTCTACCTCAGTGGTCTGTGGATGCTTGGTCACTGAGAACATTTATTGCTGAGATTATTGAGGCTTTGGATGCCTAGGAATAAATGGCTGTGAGGATCAGGTGGGTAAGTGGATGAGGTATTTTAGTTTAGTTTAGAGATTTATCATGGAAACATGCCCTTTGGCCCACCGAGACCGTGCCAACCACCGATCCCTGCACACTAATGCCCCTGTCCCACTTAGGAAACCTGAACGGACACCTCTGGAGATCTTGCGCCCCACCCAAGGTTTCCATGAGTTGCCAGGGGTTTTGGTCACTTGCCTGGAAAGCCTCGACCCTAGCGGCAACTTACAGGATCTTTGCTACCGACCGCACACACACACACACACACACAAACACATCGCGAAGGTGGGGGCCAGGAACAGCGGAGGAGCGCTGTCTGAGAGATGAAGAGTAATGTAAACGGCTGCCACAGAGCACGGTAAGTCCTTTAGAGAGGGAGGGAGAGAAGAGGGAAAGAAGGGGAGAGAAGGACAAAGAAGGGGACAGAGAAGGGGAGAGAGATGGGGAGAGAGAAGGGGAGAGAAGGGGAAGAAGGGGGAGGAGAAGGAGTGGAGACAGTTTTAAGAAGTTTAATAAAGTTAGCGGGCATTTTACCTTCCGACAGATCTTCTAGGTCCTGAAAACTTTGCTGAAAACTCCAATGAGCCAATCAAAATGGCCGGTCAGCGAAGGAGATTGCTTTCGACTGCCTGTAAGTAAATAGCGGCCCTACTCCACTGGCTTCGACCAAACGGCAACCTATTTTTAGTCGAGTCCGGTTTTGGTTTTGTTGAAATAATCGCAGGAACATAGAAGAAGCCTCAACTGCGCGGAAACCATTTTCGACTATTAGGGAGAGTGACCAAAACCTCCGGGAACCTCACAGAAACCTCTGGGAACCTCATGGAAACCTTGGGTGGGGCGCAAGGTCTCCAGAGGTTTCCGTTCAGGTTTCCTAAGTGGGACAGGGACATAACACTATCGTACACATACTAGGAACAATTTACATACACCATGCCAATTAACCTACAAAATTTTGAGATTTAAAGAATCAAGTCTGCAATTTATCCCATCAGATAAAGCATAAAAATAAGTTTAATTTGACAATTAATTCACTTTTGTATCTTCAGTATTAAAAACGTTATGGCCATTTTCATACTTGGAAATTTGCATCTTGTTCCCTATTGCTTTTGCATTGACTTATCATAAAAGCTGTGATCGAGGACAGTCAAAAGCCCATAACTTTCTTAAAAATTAAGAGAACGGAATGAAATTTTCAGTTATTATAGATTGAAGCATTCTGAAACAAATATAAAACATCTTACTTGGATGACCTGAAATTAAAGCATATAATTAGTTAATTACCTAATTGTAGTCAATTACAAAATTGACCGTTGTGACGGAAATCGTAATAGTCAAGTCAAGTCACATTTATTTATATAGCACATTTAAAAAACAACTCGCATTGGCCAAAGTGCTTTACATTTGTTATAAGAATAGTATAAACAAACAAGCTACATACATATATACATATAGCCCTCGCTCAGTGGACGTCAGGAAAGGCTTGGGTGTATAGATAAGTTTTTAGTCTTGACTTAAAGGAGTCGATGAAGGGGGCAGTTCTGATGGGAAAGGGGATGCTGTTCCACAGTCTAGGAGCTGCAACCGCAAAGGCGCAGTCGCCCCTAAGCTTATGCCTATACCGTGGGATATTCAGCAACCCCAAGTCGGCCGATCTGAGGGACCTGGAGGTGGAGTGGTGGGTGAGAAGACTTTTAATGTAGGAGGGGGCAAGCCCATTGAGGGCTTTGTAGATATAGAGGAGGGTCTTGAAATGTATACGGAACTGCACAGGGAGCCAGTGGAGAGAGGCCAGGATCGGGGTGATGTGGTCCCTTTTTCGGGTGCCTGTCAGGAGTCTCGCTGCGGCGTTTTGGACCAGCTGCAGGCGGGACAGGGAAGATTGGCTGATGCCAGTGTAAAGGGAGTTGCAGTAATCTAGGCGGGAGGAGATTAATGTGTGGATGATCTTTTCAAGGTCATCAAAGTGGAGGAATTGTTTTATTTTAGCTATCGTCCGAAGCTGAAAGAAGCTAGCTTTTACCACGGCATTGACTTGTTTGTCAAATTTCAGTGCTGTCAAATATCACGCCAAGGTTTTTGATGTGAGGTTTGAGTAGTGGGGTAAGGCTTCCAAGGCTGCCTGCTATCATTTTGATTGAGTCCGAGGGGCCGAGAAGGATGACCTCAGACTTACTCTCATTTAGTTGGAGGAAGTTCTGGGCCATCCAGCACTTTATATCCTTGAGGCAGCGGGTAAGGTTAACCAGATTTGATTGGTTTTTGGGCTTCAGGGGGAGATAGAGTTGTGTATCATCTGCGTAGCAATGGAATAAACACCCAGACTGCCTTGAAAATTCAAAAATGTTATATTCTCAAGATCAGAACTTTAATATTATTGTATTATATGCTGCAATTCCGTAACAGATAGGTAAATAAATTACAATTTCTAGCAATAGACCAAGTCTTTATGGAGAAGATCAGTTGCTAGCTGGTACATTGGCATATCATAATCAGTAGCATCATCATACTCCTCAGATTTTATTTATTTTTATTAGAAGTACAGTAAATTACAGTAATACACATCACATATATCTTATTCATTTTTCGAGCTTTAAAAAAGGTAGAAATAAAAGAAGTAAGGAAAGTGAGCAAGAGTCGTGAAGGTGCAGGAAAGTATTGGGAAAAGAAAGCCCCTTAGAGAAGAAGTTAGAGAAGGAAGTAAAGAAAGGAAATAGACCCTAGAAAGAAAAGAAAAAAAAGGAGAAACAATCGCTCTATTATAACACAAAACTCCGCAAAAAAAGGATATACCAATCGTGTTGTTTTTTTTACCCCCCGTTACCAGATCCTGGTACCATTTATTTTTTTTAATTACTATTGGACCTTATGCTTGTAATAGTTCCATAAATGCAGACCACGTCTTTTGGAAGTGGTCTGCTTTGCCTGCTAGGAGGAGTCTTATCTCTTCCAGGCGTAATGTTTCGAACATGTTTGAAATCCACATTTTTATTGTTGATATTGGAGCGTTTTTGCAGAATTTTCCAGAAAGGCACTTCTTACTGCAAATGGTGCTTGGGTGCTTTTGCTTGAAGTTGAAAGGCACTACTTACTGCAAATGGTGGCTTGGGAGCTTTGGCTTGAAGTTTAAAGAAATCATCATTCTCTCTGCTGCCCCTGCTGGAGGGAGGGGGAGGGACTATAAAACCAGGAAGTGGTGTGCCTCACCCAGTCTATGGAAGATGGATGAAGCCAAGGGTCATGTCTCTCTGAGCTCTGAATAACACCGAACAAATGTCTACACAACTGTGAGTACCCTTAATGTGGTTTGAAAATGAAAATATGGTTTGTTTGAAGTAAAAAGGCACTGCCTGAAATGGTTGTTTGGGTGCTTTGGCTTGAAGTTGAAAGGCACTACTTACTGCAAATGGTGGTTTGGGTGCTTTGGCTTGAAGTTGAAAGGCACTGCAAATGGTGGCTTGGGTGTTTTGGCTTGAAGTTGAAAGGCACTACTTACTGCAAATGGTGGCTTGGGTGCTTTGGCTTGAAGTTAAAAGGCACTACTGCAAATGCACTTACTTCCTGTTTGCACCGTATATTGATTTATGTTAAAACGCTACCACTTACGGGTGTGATTTTTGGCCATCTTACTCAGTCCCCCCTCCGCTGAGCAGGTGCAGAGAACACTTCCCATCAATGAAAAACAAAAGCGTTATTAGTGTTTAAAAAATGTTGAGAATCTCTCTCCTGTCAATCACACCCTGATAGCCACACCTTTTCTGGTGGGAGGGGGAGGGGTTATAAAACCCAGAACTGTGGGTGTGGCTCAGTCTCTGCATGATGGGGGAGGGAGAGGTCATGACTCTGTCTGAGCTGTGAATCAACTGAACACACTGAATGTCTACCGAACTGTGAGTTTGGTGTTTTATGGTGGTTTCACCCTGTATGAAATGGTATGAAGCTGCATTTGAATTTGGTGGCCTTGCATCCTGCTTGAAGTGGTATGAAACTGCACTGAATTTGGTGGCCTTACACCCTGCTGAAAGTGGTATGAAACTGCGCTTGAATTTGGTGGCCTTGGATGCAGCTTGAAGTGATATGAAACTGCACAAATTTGGTGGCCTTGCACCCTGCTTGAAGTGGTTGGAAACTTCACTTGAATTCGGTGGCCTTGCACCCTGCTCATAGTGGTAAGAAACTGCACTTGAATTTGGTGGCCTTGCACCCTGCTTGAAATGGTAGGAACATGGATTTGAATTTGGTGGCCTTGCACCCTGCTTGAAATGGAATTTCAAGAATAGTCATGAGTCAACTGCCAGCCCACCAGCCGTGACTGAGCTGCCAGCAGCCGTGAGTGAGCTGCCAGCAGATCAGGCTTGAGGGACTGAGCTGTCACCCCAAGAACCCATACCGGCACTCCAGAAAGCCCCCCCACTGGCCACCAATATTGGAATTGGTGGAGAGGTGGAATATTGCGTCGGGGGACCAGCCCTCCCGTGTGAACATGGGACCCAACGGGTCCCACTTAGTCTAGTAAATCACATAGAATTCATAAACAACATCTATGTAAACCCAAAGAAAAGGGCGGATTGGTGCTCCCCAATTTCTTATACTACTATTGGGCAGCGAATATTAAAAATGCAATTTACTGGCTGGATAACGCATGCCAACAGGTAGACTGGTTAGTAATGGACAGAGAGGATTGCTCGCCTTTTAATATAGGCGCGATCCTTCTCTCCCCAATAAAGTTGAAGAACACAATATATGAGAAAAATCCAATTATTCACAGCACTTTACGAATTTGGAGACAAGTAAAACCTACTTTTAAACTAAGAAATTTATCTCTTCTTTCACCAATAGCTAATAACCCGTCGTTCAAGCCATCTATTATAGATATAACGTTTATTAATTGAGAAAGACTAGGAATTAAAAAGTTTGGAGATTTGTACGAGATGGGGAAACCTCCTATCATTCCAGAAATTACAGTCGAAATACAGTCTGAAAGGTAATCAATATTTTAGATATCTTCAAATTCGAGATTATTTGAAAACATATACCCACGATTATCAAACTCTGCTGCCAGATATATTAGACGAAGGTATGAATAGAAACTCCATCAAACAATCTAATATCATAGTTGTACAATATCCTTCTAAATATAGAAATTCCACCGTCAGACGTAATTAGAAGAGAATGGGAAGAGGAATTAGGCCTAAAAATCTCCAAAGACAGATGGGAAAAATATCTCTTATATATACATAATTGTCCGATTAATGCCAGACACATTTTAATCCAATTCAAAATACCCCACAGAGTCTACTACTCAAAGACTAAACTGAATAAGATTTTTTCAAATGTATCTCCTACAGTATTTGCAACAAATGTCTCTCTCAAGAAGCAACTATAACACACACCTTTGCCTCTTGCATATAACTCCATAACTTTTGGAAAGGAATCTTTGAAATTTTCTCAAAATTATTAAAAACATAACTGGACCCCCATACCGAATTGATTATTTTCGGACCAGCAGAAGCCTGCTCTGAACTGTCAATATTTCAAAGATGTTTCCTTTATTATGGCCTGATAATGGCGAAAAAACGTATACTTAAATTTGGGAAAAATACATCCCCCCCAACTCTTAAAATGTGGATTACAAACATGTCTGAGATGCTACATCTTGAAGATATGAGACTTGTCTTGGCAGGAAAATCAGAGCAATTTTCAAAGCTATGGATTCCTTTCATTGATTCATTACAAGGATAGTATAGTGCAACACAACTTTGGAATCAAACCGATTTACGGACTGGGTGATGGGTGAGGTGAGAAATGAAGCAGGTATATCAACACTTTTTTTTTTCCTTCTTTTCGTTTTTGTCTTTTTATTTTTTTTTAAGTTTTTACTTACTCACTCTTTGATTACACTCATTTGGTAGTTTAAGGGTTCTATTCTTACACATTCACTTTCTCTTTCACTTTCTTTCTTTCTTGCTCTTTCTCTTAATTTCTATTTCATCTTTGTTAAAATTAAAATGGAAGCTGTACAATAAATATATATGTCATATGCCGCAGTTTATACTTTTGTACACTGCTTCTAATAATTTAAAAAAAAAAAATTTTTTTAATAAAAAAAAAAAAAAAGATTTTATATGCTTCAATCAGGTCACCTCTGCCTCTTAGCCTCTGCACTCCAGCAAAAACAATCAAAGTTTGTTCAGCCTCACCTTTTACTAGTACCCTATCGTCCAGGCAGCATCCTGGTGAAGCTTTTCTGCACGTTCTCTAAAACCTCCACATCCTTCCTGTAATGGGGTGGCCAAATTCAAAGTTTTAAAAAGCTGCAACATGACTTCCTTACTTTTATATCCAATGCCCCGAACATTCAAGGCAAGCAACCATATATTTTCTTTACCACCCTGTCCATTTGTGTTGCTCATTTCTGGGAGCTATAGACATGGAACACAACTTTTGGATCGGTCCTATCCTTTTTCATAGGTATTTAAAAATGAATACAATTATGGTCATTGGTCCCAAATCAATGCTTTCCACTGACATGTCATCACCCCAACAGCATCCAAAATGGTATTGTCAGTTTTGAGGGGACTGGTACAGGGGTATCTAGCTGTCTGTTCCTAATCCCTCTGCTCGTCCTAGTGGTCTCCCAACAACCTACCTTCTGCACCATTGATGTAAAGACTCTGTGATGTACCTTATTATGCAGGAGTGGCATACAATTGCCTTAACTGCTGTTCTGACCACAATAACGCTGAAGAGGATAGTTAGAAAGACCTTGCCTTATCTATGCATTGCTCATCCTTCTTGTCAAAACTTCTCAACATAAAACCTTAGCATCTACGACTCAAATACTGCACTTGGAACTCAAACACAATCAGTCTCGCAATAGTCGCTTTAAAATTACCATACAGCTAAAGCCTGTCTCCCATTTATTTGGCTAGAAAAAGGCTTATGGGCCTGTCCCACCAAGGCGACTTTTTAGGCGACTACAGGAGACTATGCGGTGGCCACATGGTCGCCACATGTTCGCGGGTGGTTGCCGGGGAGTTGCCTTCATGGTCGTGAGTAGTTCCCGCATTCTCGGAACTAGTTCTGGTTTAATTCTGGTTCCCGCTCATTTTTCAACATGAAGCTGCCAGAATGAAGCTGCCATGGAGAATTCTCGTGCCATAGGTGCAGTGGTAGTGGGTCGCCATGAGGTCGTAGGTTGTTGCTGGTGCTGAACGGTGAATTTCATTGGCTCATTGGGACAAAAAACATAAACAGTACTTTTCAGAACCAAGGATAACTGACCGGTCATGTTAATGTCTGCCGAGCTTCACAGCCGTGTATCTTTGGCTTCTTAAAAGTTGTCTCCACTCCTTCTCCCCACCCCATCTCCCCCTTCTCCTCCCTTCTTTTAAAGGACTTTAAAGGTCTTAAGTGACCCTTCCCGTAAACTGTGCTTTCACCATCTTAATTATAGCGCCAACCTTCCTGTTCATTGTGGTGTGTGTCTGTATTACATTGGCTTTGCACCATGTGAATTTCACTCAGACAGCGCTCCCCCCACTTGCCCTGTCCCCTGCCTGCATGACTGGCTGGTGAAGGAAGTGATGTGTGTGTTCCACTCTGACATTCGCCAGCAGTCGCTGAAAAGTCGCCTAAGTGGGACAGGCCCATTATTTTTAAATCTAGTGCACTTCTCTTTATAGGTCTGCATCACTTATGAAAATAGCAAGCAGAGGGTGCCTTTGGTAACATTAAATTGGACTGAAGGTAGACACAAAATGCTGGAGTAACTCACAGGCAGCATCTCCGGAAAGAAGGAATGGGTGACGTTTCGGGTCAAGACCCTTCTTCAGGCTGGACTGTTTGGTGTTCTGAAGAGATCAATGGTTGACTGAAGGAATTAGGATCTTCAGGAGAATTGGGGCATTGATCTCTACGGTAGTAAGATATTCATGGATTTTGGCAAAGAAAAGGCTAAGGTTAGAAAATCACCAGTAAATAAGAATTTTATAACCTCTTCTTTCTAGCTTGGATTTCAGTGGTGCCAACTATTCCATAGGTTAACTTGCTTGTCCTCCTTTTATTGCTGGTTAGCCATTAGATATATGCATCAAAGCAGAACTGAAACATTTACTTATTGGCCTTAAATTTGTATGTTGTAAATTAATCATGATGAATATTTATAACCAGGGGGAAGCAACCAGTATTCTTGAATGTAATGTAAATTACCAACCAAATGCTCCTCATGGCATTTGTTCAAATTCTTTGAAGAAATGCATACTTTATTACAGTAAACTCGACAATGAAATCTCCCTAGTGCAAAAGTGCTGCCAGTGTTACTTCAAACAACAATCATAAGGTAGGTGAGTAATAAGACCTATTTTTCCACTAAAAATGTCACAAGAATTGATTTTTTTTAGAACATTTCAATTTTAATCATCAACAGGATTAGTTCTTAAAATTCATTGCCCGAGGTTATAATGTAATTGGACAGAACCCTGGAAATTGTATATATACTTCATACAAGTGTTAGGTAATTGTTTACTTCATGTTTTTAAATTGCATTTTCTCTTTTAATTTTACCACAGCACTCCAAATACAAGCTAACATTTGCAGACTTTTCACTTATTAACCTTGAGTCCTCAATGGATGCAAATGTCATGACCCAACACAATGTGCCAGGAGGGCAATTTGACAAGTGTTTTTCACTCTAAATTAAAATTGTTGCTTAGCACAACTTACACGAGGCATTCATTTTGACATGTGCAATTACAAAGAACATATCAGTAACATGATTGCAGAAAACATAAGAAATAGAATTTAATCAGAAACATGTAGCCATTCGCTGGATGCATAATTTCACGACTCTGTTGCTATGTTTTTTTGTGTTCAAATAATTAGGTACAGTGTTACATGCCTGTGGGGCAAAGAAAAGTGTAAGCCTTCTGTCTGTGAACTGAAAGATTACCTTTAAAAGTGCAATTTTTGATGAACATTGAATTTGTAACCCTTTCACTGATAAACCTTAAATCGTAAATTTTTAAAATTAACTCCAGGCAATTGGGCAACTGCAGTAATGTTGATTTTTTTTATTTATTGTTCAAGTAAAAACAATTCATTTTGACAAGGATAGAAGAAAAATGGATTATTTGAACATACAGTAAGTGTACTAGAAATCAAATAGGTTTTATTGCCATCTATTAATTTTCAGTTTACTTTGTCACAAATTGTGAAGATAAACATTATCATAATTCTTAGTTGTACACACTGTACACCATTGAAATCTTTTGTGTGCTTATTTTATTTTCATAAGAATATTGTTCCCTTTTCTAAAAGCATGTCACTTTTTTCTTACTGCAATGGTGTGTTTCTGCCTTAAATCTATCAATTATTCTTATTTGGTTGTCATGCTAGATTTCATGTAGACATGGCTATTTATGTTAATTGCCTTTACTTTTACTGTGTCTGTCTTGAATAGTGACATAATAATGGATGACTTCCAATTGAACAAGTTTCATCTAATTGTAAATGCAAACTGATTTGTGACATTTTTTAATCTATACTTGGAAAGACAAAATATCAACCATTGCAGTTGCCCAATGTTAACATTTAAAACACCTTGACAGTGTCCTTCCCATTACATTCTTTGCCTTCAAAGTCCTCAAAGAAGGTAAAGGGGAGGAATCCATCAAAATGTTCTGGAACATAATTTCTCTATTAATTGTTCCTTTGTCAATTGTCAATTTCACTTCGAATCAACCATTTCAAAAGGACATCAAAAGAAAAGCACTCGAGCAACTGAAGTCATACCTCACACAGAGAAAGGTGCGATTATCAGAGATCAATCATCTCAGCCCAATGACATCATCATCAGAGCACCAAACCCACCATCTTCAGCTGCTTCATTGATGACCCTTCTTCCCAACCTATGGTCAGATGTGGCAAAGTTCATTGAAGAATATATAATGTTCAATTCAGTTTGAACTTATCAATAAATTAAGTTTTAGGTTTAGGTTTAGTTTAGTTTAGAGAAACAGCACAGAAACAGGCCCTTCGGCCCACCGAGTCCGCGCCGACCAGTGATACCCACACAATAACACTACAAGTACTAGGGACAATTCACACTTGTTAAAAAAAACAAAATCTATTTTATATCGTTTTCAGGACATAACAAAGTGCAAAGTTGTCTATTTGTTACAGAGTGTACAAAAAGAATAAATAAAAAACCAACATGCTAACATATAACAAGACAACAACAATAAAAGAAAAACGAGATACCATAAATAACCCCTCCCCAGTCACTGCCAGTGAGCATATGCAAATATCAGCCTATCACAACAATAATCCACGATAAATGAATGGGTAGACTGTGAAGCTGTTAAACTGTGCTTGATAATCAAGCATTTATAAAGTCTGGAATGCATTTAAAAAAGGTCCCCATGCTTTCTGAAACTTTCCATTTGAATGTTGATGTGAGTACCTGATTTTCTCGAGCTTTAGGCACGACATAATATCTGTCAGCCATTGTGTATGAGTGGGCGGGGTAGGTTCCGTCCACCTGAGCAGGATTGTTCGCCGTGCCTGAAGAGAAGCAAAAGATATAGTGCGCCGTTTATCTGCAGTTAATCTAATCTCTTCACCAGTGACCCCAAAAAGAGCAATTAGAGGCTTTGGTTCCAATTTGATGTTCAACACCTGGGATAATGTACGAAAGACCTCTAGCCAGAACTTGTTAAGGCTGGGGCATGACCAATACATATGGATAAGAGAGGCTACAGAAATTTTATATTTAACACAGAATGGACTAACCTCAGGGTAAATAGTAGATAATTTGACTTTTGAGATATGAGCCCTATGTACCACTTTGAATTGAATCAGACAGTGACGAGCACATAGAGAGGTGGAATTAACCAGTTTAAGAATGGAACTCCATGTATCTTCTGAGAGAGAGAAGCCCAAGTCTTCCTCCCATGCTGCCTTGAGTTTGTCCATGAGCCGCGCCTTAGGTCCAACATCCTGCCATATAAAGCTGAGACAAGTCTATTCTGAGATGGGTTTAAAGAAAGAACTTTATCAACAAGGGTTGTGTCTGTTGGTATAGAATAATTGGGCAGTTTATAGAACACATAATGTCTTGTTTGCAGGTACCTGTATTGGAAAATATCTGACTTTGTTGCTTAATTGGTCAAATGATGCTACAGTGTTACCCATAAGCAGGTCCTTGAAGCGCACAATACCCTTCCTATGCCATTCTTTAAAGCCAGGGTCCTGAGTTGATGGTTTAAAAAGGTGGTTTGATGCAATAGATCTCAGTAGAGAAAAGTTATGCAACCCAAAACATTTCCTGAATTGAACCCATATCCTCAAAGAGTGTTTAACCACTGGATTTTTTACAGATTTAATTGAGGGGAGTGGAAGTGAGGAACCAAGTAGTGCAGGTATGGACATATTATCATCTGTGTGTAATTCCATGGCTACCCAGTCAGGGCAACCGGGCTGGCTGTGAAAGAAAATCCAAAATGCAAGGCAGCGCGGGTTAGCAGCCCAATAATAAAAGCGAAAATTTGGGAGAACCAGGCCACCAGCAGCCTTGGTTTTTTGAAGGTGGGTCTTATTAAGACGAGGCCGCTTACCTCTCCATATATAGGAGGAAATAACTGAGTCAGGATGGTCAAAGAAGGACCTGGGGATAAAAACCGGTAAAGCCTGAAAAAGGTACAAACATCTTGGTAAAATGGTCATTTTGATTGAATTTATCCGGCTGACAAGTGACATTGACAAGGGTGACCACTGTGTTAGTGTCTGTTTGATTTGGTTTAACAGAATGATAAAATTCTCTTTGAAAAGATCCTTGTATTTCCTCGTAACTGAAATGCCCAAGTATGAGAGCTTGTTTTTTTCAATTTTGAATGGCAAGTTGGTAAGATCCGAGGGTTGTACTTCATAGTTAATGGGAAACAGTTAGCTTTTTCCAAGATTTATCTTATAACCTGAAAATTGACCAAAATTATTGAGCAGTGACATGCAGAATGAGAGAGGTGCCTGGGTTTAAGACAAAAAGCAAAAGGTCGTCAGCATATAGTGAGACCTTATGCTGTGTACTGCCCCTCCAAATACCGGCTATGTCCTCACAGCTGCGAAAGGCCATGGCAAGTGGTTCGATGGCCAAGTCAAAAAGCATGGGGCACAGAGGACACCCCTGGCGGGTTCCACGATGCAAGTCGAACGACTTGGACAACTGGGAATTAGTCCGAACCGAGGCTGTGGGATGAGAGTATAGTAACCTGATCCATGAAATAAAGTTTGTTCCAAAACCAAATTTGTCCAGAACAGCCCATAGATACACCCACTGAACGCGATCAAATGCTTTTTCTGCATCAATAGATACGACACACTCAGGGACATCCTCAGAAGCAGAGTAGACAATATCTAATAATCGATGTATGTTAAAGGAGGAATGTCTGCTCTTAATAAAGCCGGTTTGGTCCTCAGATATAACAGTAGGGAGGACATTCTCTAGTCTATGAACTAGAACCTTAGATAAAATGTTAGCATCCGTGTTTAGAAGGGAGACGGTAGGAGGTAGGAGGTGCATTCAGTTGGATCTTTACCTTTTTTGGCGATAAGAGTAATACAGGCTTCGGCAAAGGATGGAGGAAAAGAACCTTGTCTGTAGGATTCAGATAGAACGGAACACAACTGTGGGGAAAGGAGTAGAGAGAACTTTTTTAAAAACTCTGCCGGGAAGCTGTCAGGGCCCAGACATTTATCTGATTGCATTGAGGAAATGGCTGAAGCTATTTCTGCCTGTGATATAGGTTCATCCAATCTTTCCCTAAAATCAAATGGCAGTGTGGGAATATTTAGACTGCTCAGGAAGTCATGCATTACCTTATGATCCGGTTGAGATTCTGAAGCATAAAGCTGGGAATAAAAGTTTCTGAAAGCATCATTAATTTGCTAGTGATCCGGAGTAGACTGGCCATTAGGCATGCGAATTTTAGAAATATTCTCTCGTTTTAGCACCTTTAAGTTGATTTGCAAGTAATTTGTCAGTTTTATCTCCATATATATAAAACATGGCTTTATTTTTTTTAAGTATGTGTTCAATTGAGTCAGTAGTGAGTAGGTCAAATTTGGTTTTGAGTTCCATTCGTCTTTTATAAAGAGTTGGATTTTGAGTTTGCGCATATTGCTTGTCAATTTCTCCAATTTGATGAGCAAGATCTAAATGCTCTTCATTGGATTTCCGCTTCATTTGAGCAGTGTAAGATATGATCTGCCTCCTAAGATAAGCCTTAAGGGCATCCCATACGATCAGGCTAGAGATTTCAGGGGATATATTAGTGAGAAAAAAAGGTTATCTCTCTTTCCATAAACTCTACAAACTTATCATCCGAGAGTAAAGTTGAATTGAATCGGCACTGCCTACTCTTTTGAGGGACATCTGGAAGGGACAAGGCCAGAGCAATAGGGGCATGGTCAGAAATGACAATACTCTCATAGTCACAGGAATGAACCAGGGGTACAAGTTGGTTATCAAGAAAGAAATAGTCAATTCTAGAATACGTATGATGGACATGTGAGAAAAATTAGTATTCCTTATCTTGTGGATGTAAAGAGCACCACACCTCGCAGACACCGTACTGGGAGAGAAAGGCTTGGATGAAACGAGCTGATTTATTTACTGTACTGGGGTTAGTAGAGGATCGGTCTAAAAGAGGATCTAAACAACAATTGAAATCCACCACCGAGTATAAGAGAGTATGTGTTCAGGTCTGGAAGCAATGAAAATAGCCGCTCGAAAAAACCTACATCGTCTACATTAAGGGCATACACGTTGACAAATACTACCAGTGTATTATATAATTTTCCAGTCACAATTACATACCGACCAAACTTGTCAGAGATCACATTATGTGACTAAAAATAAATATTCTGGCTGATAAGGATTGAAACTCCTCTGGCTTTAGCCTGAAAGGAAAAGTGGAACAATTTACACTTTAACCAAGCAAATTAACCTACAAACCTGTATGTCTTTGGAGTGTGAGAGAAAACCCACGCAACGTACAAACTCCATACAGACAGCACCCGTGGTCGGGATCGAACCTGGGTCTCCGGCCATGTAAGCGCTGTAAGGCAGCAATTCTACCACTGTGCCACCATGCCACCCTAATTGTCACGTGTACCAAGATTCAGCAAAAAGCTTTGCTTTTCATGCTATCCAATCAGATCAGATAATGCTATCTATATTACTAAAAGTCTGATCTTGACCGCTTTTGGCCCACTGTGCTGCGAGTTCCGAGAGAACGCCGCCACCTACGGCCGTCATTTTTGGCCACCTTGATCAGAGCCCATGTCTGCCATCCTGGACCAGAGTTGTTTTCCCATCTATGAAAAATCAGAGAGAAATTATTATTTTTTTAAAAATTCACCATTCTCTCTGCTGCCCCTGTTGGAGGATGGGGGAGGAACTATGAAACCAGGAAGTGGTGTGCCCCAATCAGTCTCTACAAGATGGAGGTTTGAGCTCTGAATGACTGAACAAATGTCTACACAGCTGTGAGTAAGTACCCTTAATTTGGTTTGAAAATGAAAATATGGTTATGGTTAGTTTGAAGTAAAAAAGCATTGCCTGCAAATGGTTGTTTCGGGGGTTTGGGTTGAAGTAAAAAGGCAAAAGTTGGATCTCTCTCTCATATTGCCCTCTCAATCTCTCCAATTTGATCTCAAGATCTAAATGCTCCCCCCCAGAGCTCTCTTCCAATCTCCCCCCCTCTCTCTCTCTCCCCTCCTCTCCCTCCCCCCCCCCTCCTCTCTCTCCCCCCTATCTCCCCTCCCTCCCCCCTCCCCCTCCTTCCTCCTCTCCCCCTCCTCTCTCTTTCCAGACTCCTCCCCCCTCCTCTCTCTCTCCCCCCTGCTCTCTCTCTGGTGAGGGACATCTTTCAAGCTCCTAGTACCTCCCCCCCTCATCCTCACCCCCCTCTCCTCTCCTCAAGAAAGAAATCTCCCCCTAATACGTATCCTCTCTCCCCCCTAGCCACCTCATCCAGGATAATCTCCCCCTCTCTCAACACCTCTCTCTCTCCAGCCATATAAATCTAATTGGCTGAAAGAACTCTCCCCCCTCCTCTCCCAACAATCCTCATTGCCTGATATCTCCTAAAGTCCCCCCCATCTACAAGACACCTACCCCCTTGTCTTGGAATACTCCTCTCTCCCTTATGATCCCCTGCTCCCCAGAACTCTTCCCCTCCCCTCTCATCCAGGACAAAACTCCTCTTTTGATTGGCCCCTCTTTCCCCTTTTTCCCCTCTTTCCCCTCCCCCCCAAGGGAGTCTCTCCCCCCCAGCCCCTCCCCCACCCTCCCTCCCCCCCTAAGGCCCTCCCCCCCCACACCCCTACCCTCCCCCCCAGTAAATGCTCCCCACCTCTCCCCCTCACCTAATTGTCTATCTCAGCACCCCCTCTTCTCCCCCTCACTCTCACCTTGCTCTCTCTCCTACCCTCCTCCACCTTTTCCCCCTCCCCCCCCCACCACCTCCTCCACTCCACCCCGCTCTCTCTGTGTCTGTCTCTGCCCCTTCTCTCTCTGCCCTCACTCTATACCCCCCCCCCCAGATGTGACTGCAAGTTGGGGGCTATGCGTCAATAGATAGGGTGGTTATGGGGTAAAAGGAGCAAATTAATAATATTAATATAATATCAAGGGGGGTAATTAGCGTGAGTGTGGTGGGGGGGGGGATAGTTAGTGTGTGTGACGCTGCATGCTGCCCCCCCCCTCCACAACCGCACGTTGTCTAGTACGTAAATACAATTGTCAAAATCGAGTACAATAGGAAAAATCAAAGGGGAAAATACAAATTGCAGAACATGGTTCTCAGCATTGTAGTGCGCCAATTCCAGAGGCAAAGTCCAATGTCCACAATGGTATAGATATGAACAGGACCCTAGGTTATGGAAGAAACATTCAGAAGCCTGATAACAGAGGGGAAGAAGCTGCTTCTGAGTCTGGTGATAAGCGCTTTCAAGCTTTTGTACCTCCTGCATCCAGCAAGAACCACAAAACATTAATTCATGGACTGATAATAATATGTATCTCTCATGCTGCAATAGCCACCACAGCCAGATAATGGAAACCAACACTTGTCTAATTACCAGCCATATAAATTAATTGGCTGAAAGAACAAGTCAGAGGCTGAGTGTCCTGCACCAGGTGCCTCATTGCATGATACCTAACCTAAAGTCTTTCCTCCATCTACAAGACACAGGAGAGCAGTGTCTTGCAATACTCCTCTGCTACCTTAATGAGCGCAGCGCTAAGAACTCTTCAGAAGCTCAGCTTTATCCAGGACAAACATCCTTTGATTGGCCACTGGTCACACTAAATGTTCATTCCCTCCACGATCAAGGGAGTCAAGGGATATGGGGAAAAGGCTGGAACGGGGTACTGATTGTGGATGATCAGCCATGATTACCAGTGAATGGCGGTGCCGAATGGCCTACTCCTGCACCTATTGTCTATTGTCTATCAGCATACAGTGTCCATCTTATCTAAAATGCATTGCATATCCTAGACCAGGCTACACCTGACAGCAGCTCCCATATCCACAACCTCAGCCACCAAGAAGATACGGGTAGCGGTACATGGAATCACCACCAGCTCCAGGTTTCTGGGTGTTGGCAAGGAGATTGATTGGTTGCAGCGCAGCCTGGTTCGGCAAATTGAATACCCAGGAATTAAGAAAATTGTAGAAAGTGGTGAACACTGCCTGGCTGATCACAGGTACTGACCACCCCACCATCGAAGTGGTCTACAGGAGTCACTGCTTCAAAAAGGCAGCTAGCATCATCAGAGATCCACATCACCCTGGACATACTCTCATTTCACTCCTACCATCGAGAAGAAGATATAGATAGGAGCATGAAAACTACAACACTTATATCCAGTATATATGCAAAACTTTATGTATGTATATATATATATATATATAACCATAACATACATATACATAACCATAACATAACATACAAACCAGCATCTGCAGTTCCTTCCAGATATAGATATAGATATAGATATAGATATAGATATCTATATCTATATATCTGGAAGGAACTGCAGATGCTGGTTTAAACCGAAGAAAGACACAAAAAGCTGGAGCAACTCTGGAGTGTCTGAAGAAGGGTCTCGACCCGAAACATCACCAAAGGTGCCCTGAAAAGGGGAGACTATGTATAAACACTGCTGTAATTTCTACATGGTGAAACTAAAATGTATAAAAATGGCCTTTATGATAATCTGACAATGTGCACATGTGATTTTTTTCTATTACAAATCTCAAATTGTGGAGTACAGAGACAAATAAATAAATGATAGGTCTTTGTACTAAACATTATGGAGGTCACTGTACATATATTCACTATATATTTTCAAGACATATGACAATAAAACACACTTGACCAATGTCTGAAAATGTCCATCTACACACTTCCCCCGAGCTAGTTGTGTTTTCTTTATACACTGTAAAGTGTTTTCAATAATGAGCTCTATGGAAGAGGACTGTTATTTGCTTAAATGATATGAGACAGTCAGTTGATCAAAATATTCAGACAATAGCTATATCTTCTCAGGAACATACTTAAAAGATGGAAGGAGTGTGACATGTGCTGATGGCAGAAGAGTCAATGGAAAGGGGCACCGTGCATGAGGCTCCTGTTGTCTCTAGAGTAATCTAAAGGCCTGAGCCAGGCTTTGATTAAAGTCTGGAGGGAGAGCTGTTACAATGTGAAGAATATTTTTAAAAGTCTGAAGATCCCACATGTGATGTTGAACGTGCTGATTCAGTACAAAGTGCAGCAAGCGAGGCTGAGAAGCATGAAGCAGAGATGCGGAAACGGAAAACTTACAGATATAGATGATAGGCTGTCACCACATCCTTCCTTTGAACAAGTCTTCAGAGAAAAGTAAAGTGTAAGAAGGAACTGCAGATGTTTTCTGTGGAAACTGGACGTTTACTTTTCTCTGAAGATAAAACACAAAAAGTTAGAGTAACTCAGCGGGCCCGGCAGCATCTCTCCCATTCCTTCTCACCAAAAATGCTGCCTGCCCGCTGTGTTACTCCAGCTTTTTGTGTCTATCTTCAGAGAAAAGTAAAGGTCCGGTATTCCACAGAAAGCTGAGGTGAGAGTTGTGAAATAAAGTGTGCACAATGGCAAGAAGATAAGATGCAGTTTTAATTTGTAGATAGTTGGAAATTTTTGCTGTTTTATTTCTGAGTTAGCAATATTTTGGAACCAAAGTAAAGTTGTAATCATTGTAGTTGTTGATGGGTTCATCAGTCTTTGTTAGATTTAGGATTAGAATTGATATTTAGAAATGTATAATATACATAGTCACATAGTCAAATTAACAATCCACCTAACTATACATGGTCATTCATTGGATTAATCAGCTTTGAAAATACATACTGTGATACTATTTAGTGTATGACATAGCACTGCAGTTGAGAGGACCAGAAAATGGTTAATTAAATTTATAGTTGTTGACTGCATATGTGTTTTTGTAAATAATTCAACATATGGCTTACTGATGGAAAGCAGAGTTGTGGTGCAAGGACACAATTCAGTCTGGAGGTCTGTGACCAGTGGAGTTCCATAGGGACCTAGAAACATAGAAACATAGAAAATAGGTGCAGGAGTAGGCCATTCGGCCCTTCGAGCCTGCACCGCCATTCAATATGATCATGGCTGATCATCCACTGTGGTGTTCTGTCCTGCATCTTAGTGGAACCAGTCTGTTGCTGAAGGTACTCCCCAGGTTGACCAGTGTGTCATGGAGGGGGTGAGCTATATTATCCAGGATGCTCTGCAGTTTGAGGTGTATCCTCTCCTCGAAGACTACCTCCCATGAATCTAACTCCGCCCCCAGGACGGAGCCAGCCTTCTTGATGAGTTTGTTGATCCTTTTGGTGTCCGCAGCCTTCGCCCTGCTGCCCCAGCACATGGCAACGAAGAAGATGGCCCTGGGTACCACTGATTGGTAGAACATCTGCAGCATCTTACTGCAGATGTTGAAGGAGCAGAGCCTTCCCAATAAGTACAGTCGGCTCTGACCCTTGTACAGGGCCTCAGCGTTCCTGGACCAGTCCAGTTTACTGTCCAGGCACACTCCATGGTATTTGTACTCCCTAGTAAACTGCACAACCACGCCATTGATGGAGTCAGGGGACAGGGGTGTTCCTCCCCTTCTAAAGCCCACCATCAACTCCTTAGTTTTGTCGGTGTTGAGCTGCAGGTGATTCAGCCCACACCACTCAACAAAGTCGTTGACTTCATCTCTGTATTCAGCTTCCCTCCCCTCTGATGCAGCCCCTAATTGCAGAGTCATTTCAAAGCTGCAGGAGGCAGAGATATATCTGGTCCAAGATGTAGATGGTAAACAGGAAGGGAGAGAAAACCATCCCCTGTGGGGCCTCTGTGTTGCTCACCACCATGTCCGAGACACAGTTCTGTAGCCTGGCATATTGTGATCGTTCAGTCAGGTAGTTCTTGATCCAGGACTCCAATGGAGCATCCATCCACATCTTCGTCAGCTTGCTCCCTAGCAGTGCAGGCCGGATCGTATTAAATGCACTGGAGAAGTGAAAAAACATGGCTCTCATAATGCTTCCCGGCTTATCCAGGTGAGCATAGGAACGACGGAGCAGGTGGTTGATGGCGTCCTCAACCCCCATCTTTGTTTGGTATGCGAACTGTAGGGGGTCCAGGTAGGGTTTAACCAGGGATCGCAGGTGAGTGAGCACCAGCCTCTCCAGAGACTTCATGATGTGTGAAGGCAGTGCCACCGGTCTGTAGTCATTGGGGGAGCTGGGGCACGTCCTCTTTGGTACAGGAACCAAGCAGGATGTCTTCCACATGACAGGAACCCTCTCCAGGCTCAGGATCAGGTTGGCGTTATGCTGGAGTACTCCGCACAACTGGCTGGCACACGTCTTGAGTACCCTAGGGCTGACACCATTGGGACCCACGGCTTTGCCTGGGTGGAGTCTGCTCGGCTCCTTCCTCACCTGCTCAGCCTTGATGATCACGCGCGATAAAGAAAGAGCAGAGAAAGTGGACCGGGGGGTTGAGGGGGAGAGTCTCTCGGGGAGCAGGGGGGAGGGTGGGCAGAGGCCCCACCATTAAATCTATTAGAAAACAGGTTTAGCTCGTTGGCCCAGTCCTGATTGCTTTCCCTCCCCAGGCCACTGGTCTTCTTGTAGCCTGGAATGCTCATCATACTGCTTCACACATCCCTCATGTTGTTCTGCTAAAGTTTCAGCTCCAGCTTTCTCCTGTAGTCGTCTTTGCCCTGGCTCAGTCTCGCCTTCAGGTCTTTCTGAACCCATTTCACCTCCTCCCAGTCGCCATTCTTGAAGGCCCTCTTCTTCTGGTTGAGAAGGGCCTTCATGTCACTGGTGACCCAGGGCTTGTTGTTGGGGAAACAGTGTGCAGTCTCCTCAGGGACAACGTTATTCACACAGAACTTTATGTACGTCCATCAATGTCCTCTTCATGGACACTACAGAGTGCAGACCAGTGTATAACCTCAAAACAGCTCTGTAGAGCACCATAGGCCTCCTGCGACCACTTCCTCACTGACCTTGTGGACACAGGCAGCCTCTGGATCATTGGCTAATACCTGGGTAGGAGGTGAAGCAGGTTGCGGTCAGATCTTCGCAGTGGTGGACACCCTATGGAGCTGCACGCCTCTTTAACATTGGCATACAGTAGGTCCAATGTTTTCATATCCCTGGTGGGACAGTCAACAAACTGAGTGAAAGTGGTTAGAATAGTGTCCAAAATCACGTGGTTGAAATCCCCCGAAATTGCAATGAAAGCACTCGGGTGCTGTGTCTGGAGTCTCGCGGTGACTGTGTGGATGACGTCACAGGTGCGTAGAGGGTTGGTGAACGGAGGAATGTAAACAGCCATCACAATGGTGTGAGAATTCCCTGGGCATATAGTATAGATGGAGACCCACAGCCATAGGTTCAATGTCCGGGCTACACACTTGCTCCTTAATCGCGATGGGACCAGGGTTGCACCATTTGTTGTTAACAAGAATAGCAAGTACCCCACCTTTACACTTGCCACTTTCAGTCCTTGTCCGCCCAAACAGCCTGAAAGCCATCCACACTTGTGGAACTCAGGGATGTCCTCGTGGATCCATGTCTCCATGAAACGCATCACCCTGCTCTCGCGGTACTCCCTCTGGGTCCTCACTAGTGCAGCTGGCTCGCCCATCTTGTTAGACAGCTATCTCACATTCCCCATTGTGATGGAAGACAAGTATGGCTTGTACCTCCTTTTCTCCGCACGTCGTTTTACTCCTGACCGACATCCCCTGTATTTCCTCCTCAGTTCCTTGGGGATTTCTGATGTAACCCTGGCGAAGCCAGCCGGTTGGGATGGTTGGAGCTCCAGCAGTTGATCCCTGGTGTAGTCAACACAGAGACCAACTCCTGGTTGTTGCAGTTCAGAGACAGAGACACTGTGAAAAAGTATCTCCCCAGCGAGGAAAGAGATAAAGGGTTAAAAAGGTTTGTGGATGTCACATTGAGAGAGAGGGTTAAACCACAGAGTGTTCTGAAAATACAAACGAGAACTTAAATTCAGTCGTTGTGTAATTATAGGTCAATCCCAAGCTCTGCATTTTCATTTTTCTGGTACACAATACCTAATGCCCTGACCAATGAATACTAGCATCCCATAAGCCTTATTTTCTACTCTCTCTACTTGTGTTAAAAGATAAGGCACACAATGGATGTGAGATATCATAGTTGGAAGGATGAGCAGAATCAATATAGGCCCAATTGCATTAGATTCTTACAGCCTCAGTATATTGAAGCTAATAGCAATTCAGAACAGTACCAGAAAAGTGGAGGAACCAGAGAATGGGGAAGTTGGGGTTGACCTCTAATTACACAATGATTGAAGTTAAATTCTCATCTGTATTTTCAAATCACTCCGTGGTTTAACCCTCTCCCTCAATGTGACAGCCACATACCTTTTAACCCTCAAAGATGTCTCTAATGTTCCAATTCTAACCTCGCCACTCCCCCCCACAACATAAGCCAATAAAGAATAAATGGTGGCTCAGCACTAGAGTTGCTGCCTTACAGCGCCACAGACCTGGTTTCGATTCTGACTATGGATGCTTGTCTGAACAGAGTTTGTACATTCTACCAGTGATCTGCATTGGTTTTCTCCGGGGTCTCTGGTTTCCATCCTCTTTCCAAAGACATAGACGTTTGTAGGTTAATTGGCCTTGTATAATTGTAAATTGTCCCTAGTGTGTGCAGGATAGTGTTAGTGTGCAGGGATCGCTGATCGATGTGGACTCGGTGGATCATAGGGTGTTTCCGCACTGAATCTCTAAACGAAACTAAAGTTGCAGGAAGAATGAAATACAAACAGAAAATGGTGTAAATACTCAACAGTTCAGGCAGTATTTTTGGTAAGAAATATGGAGGAAATGTTATGGCTTGGTGTCTTTTCTTCAAATTATAAAAGTGAGAAAACAGTTGTGCTAAGTTGCAACGATAGAGAAGGAATAGAAAGAAAAAAAGGGAATGTTAGTCATAGGGTGGAGACCAAAAAAATACAGAACTGGCCAGTTTCCACACACAAACAGAAAAGCTTGGTGATCTGACATTGTTGAATTCAATATTAAGTCCTGAAGGCTATAATACACATGGACGGAAGTTGAAATGCCGTTCCTCATGCTTATTTTGGGCTTCATTGGAATAATATAGGAGAGGTCATAGACAGACGTGAGAGTGGGAGAATTAAAGTGACAGGCAACCTGAACCTTCCAGCACCCTGTGTACTAATCAGAGGTGTGCTGCAAAACAGTCACATCATTTTAATCATGCTGTTATTACATTTTAACTGCCGATGTGCGAACCATTGCAATTTCCTCCATAAACCTTTCTACTCAACCACTTTCCACATCCTGCAAGAAACTAATATACACCACCTCCTTCATTTGCCGTTGTATCTACTTAATGAGGCTCAATGTCCAATTGATTAATTATGTTATTTTCCTAAAGGAATATGAATACTATTTTTTATTTCCCACTAGAACAAGAGGTTTTATAAATATGCTTAAATTCATGAATAACTGCAATAATGTAAATAAGGAATAAGTTTTGTGATTACCAAAGGAATTACAGGTGGTGAGGATTTTTAATGAAGTAAATCACTACAACGTGAAATGAAATTTTTCAATAGATGATGGGATCACATTTAATCATAACATTCAAAATGGATAAAATTATGCTGCAATAATGCCGGGGAGTGGGAGTAATTGACTAGCTCTACCAGAATGCCAGAAGAGGCAAGGGGCCTGAATGGCCTCCCTCAGAGCAATGTTGTTCTCTTTCTCTTGTTCCACTATCAAACATTAAAAGTTGAACGACTGAGATTTAATGCTTAGGCGCTTTTCAGTGCCAGAAGTTAGGGTGGGAGATTGCAACCTTCATGTGGTCCGCCCTGTTTAAACGAATGCAATCAACCTGGCGTGCACAATCAAATAAGGTTAAATAGAACAAGTTGTCCTACAGCTTTAGGCTGTGCACGCCATAGGCAAGAAGAACAAGAAGAAGTGCCAGAAGTTAACTCTTATCGCATCACAATAGAAAGGACCTGCTTTTATTTTAGGTTTTTAAACTACTGCCCCACGCCATTTTTGTGATGGTGTCAGCTGAGGAGAATAGCTCGACAAATTTGCATAACCAGCACATCTTGTCCAATGTTGCTGTATCATCCAAATAAACAAAAGTCCCATTGGCTTATTGATTATTTTTACCACATAATGACCTTCTGCTCAGAAACTTTGGCACAAAATGTCAAGGCTAATACTCCAGTGCACCATTGGGCTAGTTTTTATGCTGCATGACTTGGTCTCTCAGTGCTATACTGATAGAGATAGTATCTTTCAAAATAACTTTTAAACTGAGGCCCCCATGTTCACTGTCAGATTAATTTTAAACTTTTCAACAGCACTCTTTCACAAAAATACCTCTGCTGTGCTGGGCAATATTTATCCTTCAATCAACAATTTTTTTAATAGTTTATTACGTCATCACCACATTGCTGTTGAGGGAGGCTTCTACATTCCAGTAATGACTTCACGTCAAAAATATCCTTATGGTTTTAAAATGCTTTCTGAAATGGGAAAAAGACACATAAATGCAAGACTTTCATCCTTCTGTCTATCACTTACTCGTAATAAAACATTAATTTATCGATATTATGACAAATATATCATCATAAATTGCTTCATTACATTGGGAACTAAGTTCTTCAATAACAATGAGGATAAAAATAGATTTATATCCAACTAGCTTCCTACTTAAGATGATTCTGGTTATCTTTCACCAAAAACCTTTCATGTTGCCGGCATTGATCAATTATAGCTCCATTATGTCATCTTTATTATCTGTGATATTTATATGAAAAAGCACTGGGTACAACAGGCATTCTAGAAGAGGTACTGGAAATGTAATTCCCATGAGTTTGTTTCTCTTCTAATTCAATTGCAATGTTCACAAAAAGCCACTGGGTGGCAAACTCTACTGTAAGAATTTTTGTTTTAAAAACCACAGGTCTTCATGATACGAATTGGACGATTAACAAAATACAAAATTATTTGACATATTGCCATATTCAATTCCATCTCGAATTTATATCATAATTACTTTCTTTACACAGTCAGCGCAGGCAGTAGTGAAAAAGTGGCTAAATTTGAATGTTAAAATCGATGGTCAATTGATGGCATTTGTGGAATTAAGTGAATAATATTCATCCTTTCGTAATATCAAGTGCAGTAAGGGTCATTGACTGTGCCTTGCCATGTAAGCAGTGTAGCAAGTCATTAACTCCAAAGGGCTTAGTAAATGCCCACAAATTGTGAGTTCTGCATGGATTCAGTTCAAAGCAGTCCATGATTGTACCTTAGACAGAAGCCCTCAAACTCCAACCAGATCTTTGTTGGTCACTGATGCCACAGATTCAATTTTGTGTTGGTTCTCAGTTTGCACATTAACAAATATTTAATCAGAAAGCTTTCTTTAACTTGCCTACTCCTTGGTGAATAAGTGATATCATCATACACCAAGTGACTGGGGAAGTAATAATTAAGTTCTGTCAGGGTTGGTGGAATCCTTCCCCATTGTACAGGGAGTGATGTTCAATTACACCGACACTCACAGAAACTGCCTAGAATTAAATCCAACATATATATACTAGACTAAGTGGGACCCGTTGGGTCCCATGTTCACACGGGGGGGCTGGTCCCCCGATGCACTATTCCACCTCTCCACCAATTCCAATATTGGTGGCCAGTGGGGGGGGGGGCTTTCTGGAGTGCTGGTATGGGTTCTTGAGATGGCAGCTCAGTCCCTCAATCCTGATCTGCTGGAAGCTCACTCACGACTGGTGGGCTGGCAGTTGACTCATGACTATTCCTTGAAATTCAATTTCAAGCAGGGTGCAAGGCCACCAAATTCAAATCCATGTTCCTACCATTTCAATACCATTTATTTATTGAAATCATATTCTATGTCGCTCTTCCAGGGAGATGCTAACTGCATTTCGTTGTCTCTGTACTGTACACTGACAATGACAATTAAAGTTGAATCTGAATCTGATTTCAAGCAGGGTACAAGGCCACCAAATTCAAGTGCAGTTTCTTACCACTATGAGCAGGGTGCAAGGCCACCGAATTCAAGTGCAGTTTCATACCACTTCAAGCTGGATCCAAGGCCACTAAATTCAAGTGCAGTTTCATACCACTTTCAGCAGGGTGCAAGGCCGCCAAATTCAGTGCAGTTTCATACCACTTCAAGCAGGGTGCAAGGCCACCAAATTCAAATGGAGCTTCATACCATTTCATGCAGGGTGAAACCGCCATAAAACCACACAAAACACCAAACTCACAGTTCAGTAGACATTTAGTTTGTTCAGTTGATTCACAGCTCAGAGTCCTGAACTCTCCCTCCCCCATCATGCAGAGACTGAGCCACACCCACACTTCTGGGTTTTATAAACCCCCCCCCCCCCCCACCGGAAAAAGGTGTAGCTTTCATGGCGTGATTGACAGGAGAGAGATCCTCAATATTTTTTAGACACTAATAACACTTTTATTTTTCATTGATGGGAAGAATTCTCTGCACCTATCTCAGCGGAGGGGGGACTGAGTAAGATGGCCAAAAATCACAGCCGTAAGTGGTAGCGTTTTATCTAATATCAATATACAGTGCAAACAGGAAATAGGTGCATTTGCAGTAGTGCCTTTTAACTTCAAGCCAAATCACCCAAGCCACCATTTGCAGTAAGTAGTGCCTTTTCTACTTCAAGCCAAAGCTCCCAAGCCACCATTTGCAGTAAGTAGTGCCTTTCAACTCATGCCACCATTTGCAGTAAGTGGTGTATTTCAACTTCAAGCCACACCCAAGCCACCATTTGCAGTAAGTAGTGCCTTTCAACTTCATGCCACCATTTGCAGTAAGTAGTGCCTTTATGAACCATTTTAGAACCAATAGACATTTTTTTGCAAGCTTTGTAACCAATAGACATTTTTTTGCAAGCTTTAGAACCAATAGACAATTTTTTGCTTTAGAACCAATAGACAATTTTTTGCAAGCTTTAGAACCAATAGACAATTTTTTGCAAGCTTTAGAACCAATAGACATGTTTTGCAAGCTTTAGAACCAATAGACATTTTTTTTGCAAGCTTTAGAACCAATAGACATTTTTTTGCAAGCTTTAGAACCAATAGACACTTTTTGCAAGCTTTAGAACCAATAGAGACACCTTTTGCAAGCTTTAGAACCAATAGAGACATTTTTTGCAAGCTTTAGAACCAAGAGACATTTTTTGCAAGCTTTAGAACCAATAGACATTTTGCCAGCTTTAGAACCAATAGACATATTTTTGCAAGCTTTCGAACCAATAGACATTTTTTGCAAGCTTTAGAACCAATAGACATATTTTGCAAGCTTTAGAACCAATAGACATTTTTGCAAGCTTTAGAACCAATAGACATTTTTTGCAAGCTTTAGAACCAATAGAGACACTTTTTGCAAGCTTTAGAACCAATAGAGACACTTTTTGCAAGCTTTAGAACCAATAGAGCCACTTTTTGCAAGCTTTAGAACCAATAAGACTTTGATTGCTTTAGAACACTTTTTTGCAAGCTTTAGAACCAATAGACATTTTTTGCAAGCTTTAGAACCAATAGACACATTCTGCAAGCATTTTAGAACCACTAAGGAGACTTACATTTGAGTAGACATGTGTTCAGTGTTATTCACAGCTCAGAGAAACGTGACCCTCTGCCTTCCTCCATCTTGAAGAGACTGTGTGGCACACCACTTCCTGGTTTTATAGTCCCTCCCCCCCACCCAGCGAGGGCAGCAGAGAGAATGGGGAATTATGTAAAAACATTAATATCTCTGTCATTTTTAATCGACGGGAAAATTCCTCGGGACACATGCGGCGGAGGGGGGCTCTGAGCAAGGTGGCCCAAAATGACGGCCGTAGGTGGCGGCATTCTCTCGGAAATTGCAGCACAGATGGCAAAAACCGGTCAAGAACAGACTTTTAGTAATATGGATAGATATGGTGGGATTCACCTGTCAAGAGTCAAGGGTGTTTAATTTTTGAACCTGGGTCATGGTTTTCTTACTCTTATATTATCCTTCTAATGATAGGGATGAAATGAGAATATGACCAGGGTGGTGTGGGTCCTTGATGATACTGGCTGCCTTTGTGAAGCAGTGACTTCTATAAAATCCCTTTGATGACAGGAAGGTCAATACCTGTGATGGACTGGGTGTTGTCCACCTCTATTCGCAATCTCCTTTGTTCTTGTGCATCAGAGTTGCCGAACCAGGCTGTGATGTAACCAGTCAATATGCTCTCTACCTTACGGCAGTAGAAGATCAACAGATTATTTGCTGACAACCCGAACCGCCTCAATTTTCCAAAAAAGTGGCGTTGTTGATGGGCTTTCTTTATGTTTGCATCAATGTGCAGGGTCCAGGGTAGATCTTCAGAGATATGCATGCCCAGGAACATGAAGTTGTTGACTCCCCACTGTCAACATGTTGATAAAGATAGTGTTGTGGATCTTTGGCTTTCCCCTTCTACAGCTGGGTATGAAGACTTTGGCATTAGATAAAATTAGATTGAAAAGATAAAATTGTAAAATTAGAATTTGGAGGAAGAAGAAAACCACCTCGCAGTCATGCCTGCTGCATGCAACTGCCCAATGTAATTCCAGCAACCAAACTCCAAAATTTAATCTTGGGGATACAAAAACAACAGCAGCATATGGCATGCATTGCAAATGGTGGAAGAAATGTTATAGCCCTGTCCCACAGTATGAGTTCATTCCAAGAGCTCTCCCGAGTTTGCCCTGATTCAAACTCGGAGATTTACGGTAATGGCCACTCGTCGGTACTCGGGGCTCTCGTGGACATTTTTCAACATGTTGAAAAATCTTCACGAGTATCCCGTGCTTACCTGCCGTTAGCGAGTCTTCCCTAGTACCTGCCGTTAGCATTATGAGCCGCTAAGAGTCGGCCTCGAGCTCTGACGTACCCGCTACGTTCATTCTCCGTGCTTACCACGAGTTTGATTTCAGGAGAGCTCTTGGAATGAACTCGTACCGTGGGACAGGGCTTTTACATTGCTCAGATTGAAAGTGTTACATTGCTCAGATTGTTGAGAAACCTCTGTCACATATGCCAAAGAAGAAATTCTTCCATGAAATTAGTGGATATTTTATGATAAGTGTAGTGTCTGAACTTTCCTATCCTGTTATCACCAACAAAAGATGTGGTAAAATCATAGTTGAAAATTCAGGCAAGAAATTAAATTATGTGTGAGTCTTTAAGGATTTGTTTCAAGTGTAAAATCAATTGCAAACAGCACATCTGATCCTAAAGAACGCTAAGCACATATAATGAGGATTTTAATTTCTCCTCTGCAGAGAGCACATACACGTGTGTGCCGCCAATCCCCATGCAATGCCTAATTGCTGAACTCATCTGTGAAAATAAATCAAAAAAATATAATTAATCCCTGATGTGGTTCACACACAGGAAACCAGGTTTTCTCATCAGGGACATGCATAGCGCCTGCACTATTTAAAATAATCATTGCAGTTTTGCTAGGAAGTCATTTGGGGCTGAGTTCATGGCATTAAATGGGCCAGTATGAAAATGTGTGGTGAGTGTAGTTAAGGTCAATTCTTTTCATTCATTGGTCCTTATTACAGACTTCAATTTAGACACAGTGAATCTGCTGGTTTAAAAATGTCATTTGTCAATGTGGTGAGAAAAGGGTGCAGCCTACAGGAGCCTACAGGAACGGGGATGCAGACCTCTACAGGCAGGCAAAGTACAAGCTGAGAAGAGGAATCAGAGCTGCCAATGAACGTTACTCTGAGAAGTTGAGGAGCAAGTTCTCAGCTAGTGACTCTTCTTCAGTTTGGAAGGGCTTGCAAGAAATCACCAGCTACAAGAGGAAAGCCCCCCGCTCTTTGGACCATCGTCAGCTGACCAACGACCGGAATGAGTTCGACTGCAGGTTTGACAAGCAGTAACGTAACCCTGGTACCCCCTCCCCAACCAACACAGCTAGACCCCAGTCTGCAAAGACTATACCCTTCTACACCCACTCCTCCCCATTCACCACTTCACACCTACTTAAAGCAAGACTTCAGTCTGAAAAGACTGGACCCTTTCCCACTCCAACCAACACTTCACACCCACTCACAGCCTGACCATAGTCTGAAAAGACAGGTCCTTTCTACACCCACTCCTCCCCAATCACCACTTCACACTTACTTAAAGCAAGACTCCAGTTTGAAAAGACTGGTCCCTTTTCCACCCATCCCTCTCTAATCACCACTTCACATCCAATTACCCATCCCCTCCGTGCTGCACAACATCACTTCTCCATCATCAACAATAAAAATAGAGGAGGTGGAGAGGCTGTTCAGAAGACAGAAAAGCCGGAAATCTCCAGGACCGGACAATGTTTCCCCCTCTACTCTCAAGTTCTATGCTGAACAACTGGCACCAGCCTACACAGACATTTTCAACCAGTCCCTGCAAACCTGTACTGACCCTGCCTGCTGTAAAGTCTCCACTATTGTCCCTTTACCCAAAAAGGCAAGGATAACTGGTCTTAATGACTACAGGCCTGTCGGACTGACCTCTGCAGTCATGAAGACCCTTGAAAGACTTGTGCTGGCCAAGCTGACCCCCTGCAGTTTGCATATCGGGCCAATAGATCTGTGGATGATGCAGTCAACCTGGGCCTGCACTGCATCCTCCAGCACCTAGACTGCCAGGGGACCTATGTAAGGATTGTGTTTGTTGATGTTAGCTCTGCATTCAACACCATTGTGCCAGAGCTACTACACTCCAAACTTTCCGAGTTGACTGTGCCTGAACCCCTCTGTCGGTGGATCACCAGCTTCCTGACAGACAGGAAGCAGCATGTGAGGCTGGGAAAGCTCATCTTGGACCTGCAAACCCTCAGCATAGGAGCACCGCAAGGCTGCGCACTCTCCCCTCTCCTCTACTCCAATGACTGCACCTCCACAGTCAAGTTTCTCAAGTTTGTGGACGACACAACCCTGATTGGACTGATCCAGGATGGGGAAGAATCTGCCTACAGACAGGAAGTGACACTACTGGCGGCCTGGTGCCATCGCAACAACCTGGAACTCAATGCTCTTAAGACAGTGGAATTGATAGTAGACTTAAGGAGAGCTCCCCCTCCCCTTACCCCACTCACCATCAACAACACCACAGTCACATCCGTGGAGTATTTTAAGTGCCTGGGGACCATCATCTCCAAGGACCTTGTAGGTCAGCAGCTCATGTTATCAGTGGCTCATCCTGGATTTTTACGTGGTACGCGAGAAGGTACCATACATACTGGATGCCGATGCATGCCATGACATGGGATTGATTTCCTTCAGCCCTTCAGTCTGTCCACTGACTGTAGACTGTGATTTTACACATCACATTTTAACGACGAGCTGGGCAGGTTGCCTGTCAGATGCATGATTACTGGGGAAATCCAAGTTGTTCTTCCAGCTCACAGGATTCCCTATGCTATGCGGGATCGAGTACAAAGTGGACTTAACAGATTGGTGTGATTACCCCCGTAACTGAACCCTCAGACTGGGTCTCCTCAATGGTTGCCACTACTAAGAAGTATAAAGACGAGATACGGATTTGTATCAACCCCAAGGACTTAAATACAGCAATTAAGAGACCACGTTATCTAATGCGTTCAGTGGACGAGATTGCAGCACAGATGACCGATGCAACTATATTCACAGTGCTAGATGCCAAGAACTCATTCTGGCAGAATCCACTGGAACATAAATCCTCCAAGCTGACAACTTTCAGTACACCGTTCGGACGATATAAATTTTTGAGAATGCCTTTTGGTATAAGTCCTGCCAGTGAAGTGTTTCAACAATCCATGGAGCAATTGTTTTCCGGATACCCATGCTCCATCGTAGTGGACGATATCCTCATTGCTGGGAAAACGATCAAGGAACACGACGTCAATCTGACAAAAGTATTGAAGCGTGCCGAGGCCATCCATCACAAACTCAACCCCAAAAATTGCAAATTCAGAGTGAATGAGGTAAAATACCTAGGCCATCTATTTACCAAGGAAGGCCTGAAAACTGATCCAGCGAAAACCAGTGCCATTAATGAACTCCCAGCACCCATTGACATGCTCAGCTTGCAGAGGTTCCTTGGCATGGCGAACTATTTGAGCAAATTCATTCCTGATTTCAGTGAAACGTCAGCCCCATTACACCTTCACACACACACAAAGACACTGCTTGGACCTGGCATGAACCACAACAGACAGCATTTGACACTTTTAAACGGCAGATGTTGGCCACCCCTACTCTAGCGTACTTTGATCATAGACTGCCTGTTATACTTACATGTGACACCTCACAACATGGCCTGGGCGCTGCATGCCTTCAGAATGATGGCCATGGCATTAAGCCTGTCGCCTATGCCTCACGCACCATGTCTGACACAGAACAACGATCCGCCCAAATTGAAAAGGAATTACTAGCAGTTGTTTTTGCCTGCAAAACGTTCAACGATTTCATCTTTGGTCGCACAGTTACAGTTGAAACCGCCCACCAACCTCCTATCAGCATTTTCAATAAACCTATTCCTAACTCTCCAGCGCTCCTACAACAGATGTTACTACAACTTCAAAAATATGACATTGGCCTCACCTACAAACATGGAAAGGATGTGCACCTGGCAGACATTCTTTCACGTGCACCTCGGAAGACCTGCGAGGATCTGCCCTCACAGGATGATGACTTTATTGTGATGTCCGTATCCTTCGTCCCTTCATCATGGTTGCCCACACTACCACCAACAAGACCCTACGGTCCCTGACCTCTGTCATTAAGCATGGCTGGCCAGACAAGCACTACAACGTTCCTTTGCCAGCCCGACCTTTCTTCCCTGCTCGGGACGGACTGGTGCTACAAGACGGGATTGTTTTAAAAGAACACAAAGCCGTGGTTCCTGCTTTGTTGCATCACCGGTATTTCGACGCTGTCCATGCAGGACACCCAGGCGCTGAAGCCACTGATTCACAGGCGAAAAGCATGTTTTACTGGCCTGGCATGGCCGAATACATCAACGACAATGTGGCAGCTTGTGCTGTGTGCAATAGCATGGCACCTCGTCAGCAAAAGCAACCACTTCTGCCACATTCTGTACCTGCGCTCCCATGGTCTACAGCGGCAGCTGATTTATTTGAGTGGCACGGCAAGCAGTACCTGGTGCTTGTGGATTTGTATTCAGGATGGTTCGACATTGATTTTCTCAGCAGCCCCACTTCCAGCGGCGTGATTTCGAAATTATCTCGTCAATTTTCAAACCATGGATCTCCAGGCAAGCTGTGACTGACAATGCAGCCAGTTCACCAGTCAACAATTCAGAGAGTTTGCCAGACGCTGGAATTTTCACCATATCACCAGCAGCCCTGAATATCCACAGTCTAATGGCCTGGCTGAACGGGCTGTCCGATGTGCAAAACTCATGGAGCGCTCTCACAGGGCCAAATCTGACGTGTTCCTGGATTTGCTCAACTTACGCAACATTTCCCATGACCCTGCCTTGGGTTCCTCAGCTCAACGGTTATTGTCAAGGCAGACCCGTACCCCGTTGCCCGTCGCAGAACAAACGTTAGTCCCACATGTCTTTCCACCTGAGGATATTCAAACCAGGTTACGACAGAAGCACGACATTAAAAAAAAATGGTTTGACAAGACGAGCAGGCCTCTGCCGCCATTGACCAAAGGACAGGTGGTCCGCTTACAGACTGACAAAGGCCATGAGCGTGTTGGAGTGATTCTTGGTCTAGCTTCGGATCCACGCTCGTACATTGTTAGAGCCGATGGCGGCACCTACCGACGAAACAGACAACATCTTCTGCCTGTGAACGAGCCAATCCCTCCTCCCTATTATCCGATTGTACAAGTTCATTTCAATCTGCATCTGGTGACCCTCACATGCTCTTGCCAGCACAACAATCCATGCCTGTGACAGTTCCTCTGTTTGTCCCATCTTTGCCTGTACCACAGTCTCTTGCTTCGACTCCAGAGGCGTTAGTCCACTCTCCCACGGTGCTGAAATCACCAACTCTGTCCCTGGGGAAGAGGAATGGAGATGGCCTCTATTGTACACGTGCCAGTTAGCAGGCTGGTCGTGTTAGCAGGCCGGTTGTGAAGTATCCGGACTGTGTTTGACATTACATATGTTGGTCACCGGTTGTGATTTTTGCTTTGTTTAGTTATGGGTATAGTGCTATTGATTCTTTAAGAGGGGGGATGTAGATCAGTGGCTCATGTTATGAGTCATGCTTTTGTAGTTACGCCCACTAGCTTATTAGTGTCGTGAGCTACTGCACTCCTCAGTATGAAGTTAACTCTCAAGTAAGAGCTTGTAGTTGTTTATTCTAAATAAACAGTGTATAACCTACCAAGGTGTGAGATCTTTATTATTAAAAGGACTCAAAACCAACAAACCTGAAATGGGGGGCTACCATCAGCTCCACAGTCAAATGCCTGTGGCATTTGACAAGGTCCCATAGGAGATTAGTGGGCAAAATTAGGGCACATGGTATCGGGGGTAGAGTGCTGACATGGATAGAGAAGTGGTCGGCAGACAGGAAGCAAAGAGTAGGGATTAACGGGTCCCTTTCAGAATGGCAAGCAGTGATTAGTGGGGTACCGCAAGGCTCGGTGCTGGGACCGCAGCTATTTACAATATACATCAATGATTTGGATGAAGGGATTCAAAGAAACATTAGCAAATTTGCAGATGACACAAAGCTGGGTGGCAGTGTGAACTGTGAGGAGGATGCTATTAGAATGCAGGGTGACTTGGACAGGTTGGGGGAGTGGGCAGATGCATAGCAGATGAAGTTTAATGCGGATAAATACGAGGTTATCCACTTTGGTAGCAAAAACAGGAAGGCAGATTACTATCTAAATGGCGTCAAGTTGGGAAAAGGGGAAGTACAACGGGATCTGGGGGTCCTTGTACATCAGTCTATGAAAGTAAGCATGCAGGTACAGCAGGCAGTGAAGAAAGCGAATGGCATGTTGGCATTTATAACAAGAGGAATCAAATATAGGAGCAAAGAGGCCCTTCTGCAGTTGTACAGAGACCTAGTGAGACCACACCTGGAGTATTGTGTGCAGTTTTGGTCCCCTAATTTGAGGAAGGACATTCTTGCTATTGAGGGAGTGCAGCGTAGGTTTACAAGGTTTACTCCCGGTGTTGGCAGGACTGTCATATACTGAGAGAATGGAGCCGCTGGGCTTGTACACTCTGGAGTTTAGAAGGAGAGGGGATCTCATTGAAACTTATAAGATTGTTAAGGGTTTGGACACGCTAGAGGCAGGAAACGTGTTCCCGGTGTTGGGGGAGTCCAGAACCAGGGGCCAGTTTAAGAATAAGGAGTAAGCAATTTAGAACGGAAACAAGAAAACACTTTTTCTCACCGAGTGTCGAGTCTGTGGAATTCTCTGCCTCAGAGGGCAGTGGAGGCCGGTTCTCTGGATACTTTCAAGAGGGAGCTAGATAGGGCTCTTAAAGATAGCGGAGTCAGGGGATATGGGGAGAAGGCAGGAACGGGGTACTGATTGAGGATGATCAGCCATGATCACATTGAATGGCGGTGCTGGCTCGAAGGGCCGAATGGCCTACTGCACCTACTGTCTATTGTCTAAAAAGGCACAAACGAGGATGTTCTTCCCGCAGCAGTTGAGGAAGATCTGCCACGGGCAATGATGGTCCAATTCTATACGGCCATCGTGTAGTCTGTCCTCACCTTCTCCATCATGGTCTGGTTTGTCTCAGCCACCAAACACGACATCCGGAGGCTGCAGCGAATCGTCCGATCAGCTGAGAAGGTTATTGGCTGCAACCTTCCCTCCAGTGATGAACTGCACACTGCTAGGGCCAGGAAGCGAGCGGGTAAGATCATCTTTGACCCCTCTCACCCTGGCCACAAACTCTTTGAATCACTTCCCTCTGGAAGGCGACTCCGGACTATCAAAGCTGCCACAGACATAAAAACAGCTTTTTTTTCCACGACAAGTAGCTCCATAACCAAAAATCTGTAGCCTCCCTGCTCTGGTATTTTATTGGTTCACATGTTTGATCAATAATGTTTTATTATTAATGTTTAATGTTTAATTTATCATTCCTAACTGTCACTGTATGTCGTTGTCACTTGCGTGCGGAGCACCAAGGCAAATTCCTTGTATGTGAATACTTACCCAATACTTGGCCATTAAACATTAATTAATTAATTGCTTTACATCATCTGCACTGAAGACGGATCAGTTCTGCAGCTATTGTTTTGGATCATAGCTTGCATGCCATTGTGAGAACAATGTAAAACGGAGAAGGGTTTCTGCAGGAAACAAAGTTTGGGGGGATGCTCCACAATCCTACTCAAACACCCTGCCAGAGCCTGAGGCAAGAAGATCAAATATGGTGGTTGGTGCAACTCCCTGCATTTCACTTGGATGTGTTGGACAGTGAAGATCATGTACATTATACCTCCTGTTTAATTTTGAAATCACAAATTCAAACTGTGATTTGAATACAGTATTTTAGCCATTATGTGGACAGCCTCTGTGTGAAAAGGTAACCTCTCCCATCTCACCATAAAGCTATGTCCTTTAGTTCTAGGTGCAGGCAGTAAAGAAAGCGAATGGTATGTTAGCTTTCATTGCAAAAGGATTTGAGTATAGGAGCAGGGAGGTTCTACTGCAGTTGTACAGGGTCTTGGTGAGACCACACCTGGAGTATTGCGTACAGTTTTGGTCTCCAAATCTGAGGAAGGACATTATTGCCATAGAGGGAGTGCAGAGAAGGTTCACCAGACTGATTCCTGGGATGTCAGGACTGTCTTATGAAGAAAGACTGGATAGACTTGGTTTATACTCTCTAGAATTTAGGAGATTGAGAGGGGATCTTATAGAAACTTACAAAATTCTTAAGGGGTTGGACAGGCTAGATGCAGGAAGATTGTTCCCATTGTTGGGGAAGTCCAGGACAAGGGGTCACAGCGTAAGGATAAGGGGGAAATCCTTTAAAACCGAGATGAGAAGAACTTTTTTCACACAGAGAGTGGTGAATCTCTGGAACTCTCTCTGCCACAGAGGGTAGTTGAGGCCAGTTCATTGGCTATATTTAAGAGGGAGTTAGATGTGGCCCTTGTGGCTAAGGGGATCAGGGGGTATGGAGAGAAGGCAGGTACGGGATACTGAGTTGGATGATCAGCCATGATCATATTGAATGGCGGTGCAGGCTCGAAGGGCCGAATGGCCTACTCCTGCACCTAATTTCTATGTTTCTATGTTTCTTGATTCTCCTGCACTGGGACAATGATTCTGTGCATTCATCTTATCTATGTCTGCCATGCTTTTATGCATCTCTATAAGACCACCCCTCAGTCTCCTGCCCTCCAAGGAATTACCTCTTCCAAAAGATCAGTCCTTCAAGTCCTGCATGTGTTCATGGGTCTAGCCCCAGTCAACATCTTGTTCACTGAATTATACGAGAGAATTACCTTACACGAGTCAAGAGTGTTTATAATATGAACTGAAAATGGAAATTATTATTTGCAACAGTCTAACAGGTCTGTAAACACAGTACTCATAACATAGTATGCAAAAGAAAGTTCAATAAATTTAATAAAAAAACAACCTCTGAAGAAGGGTTTCGGCCCGAAACGTTGCCTATTTCCTTCGCTCCATAGATGCTGCTGCACCCGCTGAGTTTCTCCAGCATTTTTGTGTACCTTCGATTTTCCAGCATCTGCAGTTCCTTCTTAAACAATAAACCTCCACTTCCTTTCCACTACACTTGGCCTCCAGGCCATACACAAACTCATGTTCTCTGATATATTACGCACACATGTGGCCAGGTCAGCATTTTAACATTCATGCTCATGGACAGGCTGCTTTTAGCAGTCTTTATCTGAATCTTCTGCATTACATCAGTGTATGACGTACTCCTACACGACACCAAGAAACTAGGACTAGACTTTCACACAATCTGGCTGCAGTCCATGTTAAGTAAGGAATAGATTAGAGTTGGCATCTTTCCTCTAATCTACCCCACAAAGTACACACAACTTCCATGATCTGAGCTGCTGAAAGGTTCTAATGGATGCAATAATTAAGTATCTTCATCCTCTGAATCTGGCCTATTTGCTGTCTGGGCATTAAAAGTGGTATTTTCACAACGGGTGTGTTAAAGAGGGGGAAGGGTGTGAATGGATGGGTTGATCATGAGCAGTGCCTAACTATCCATATGCTTCAATGGAGATTTGATTCTTGCTGATTTCAAAAGTAATTAGACAAAATATTTAATCAACTTTGGAAAGAAGGCATAAGAGCATGAAAACTGTAATGTCCGGGTTCAGAAATAGCTTCTTAACAACCATCAGGCTACTGAACATTGTGACCGCCAACTAAACTTCGAACTACGAACTGTCTTGAATGCACTAGAGACTAAGTACTTTGTTATTGCTTTTGCACTATATGGTTTGCTTGTTCTTTTCAGTGAATTATTTTAATTGTATATTATGCTGTCCACTGAGTAATATATTTACATATCTGTTATGCTTTTGCATATAAGAATTTCATTGTTCCTTATGACAATGAAATACTCTTGCCTCCTGATATGATTTGATCACTCCTAAAAACATGCACTAAAACAGTGCTGTGAAGTGGGCCATGGTAACAGGCCTGCAATATTTGCTTTGTGAACAGAAAACAATTCTAGTTTGGGATGGGATCTATTTTTCATATATCACGCGCGTATAAACAGCTTCATAGCTGAATGTTCAGTGTTTCATACTTGCTCATTTTAAAGGTGTTGTTAATCTGGATTCAGCAGAGGCAATGCTGCCTCTGAGTCAGGAAATGGTGGGCTTAGGTCCATATCCAGACACCTGAGCAGGTAATTCACTCCAGCAGAGTTCTGAATGGGGTGCTATCCTTTCAAAAGGATATCAACCAGGACCATGTTTCCACTGAACTGTATTAAAGTATCTTGTTCCCCAGTTCAAATAAAAGTATGATCATCATCCCAGTGTTCTGTCGAGCACTCACCCTTCAACCAATATAATTAAAAAGAAATGACCTTGTTATTTATCTCCTTCAGATTTGTGGGATTTCGATATGGGATTGAACATCATTAAACTATGTCATTATCTAAAGAACACTATAGAGTTTTATAGACAAAAAAAGTTTTACGATGCCAGCACAAAGATGTAATCATGAGAAAGGCGCACCGCCAGCTCCACTTCCTAAGAACTTATTTGGCATGTCACTGAATACGCTACAAACTTCTACAAATGCACTGTAGAAAGTATGCTGACTGATTACATCACGGCCTGGTATGGCATTCCAATGCACAGGAGCATGAGGTTGCAAAAGGTGGTGGACTCAACCCGGTCCATCAAGTGCACAGGCCACCCCACCATCGAAAGTTACAACCTACAAGCTTTGCCTCAAGCAGGGAGCATCTATTATTTAGTATCTCCACCATCTGAGCCATGCCCTCTTCTCACTACGACCGTCGGAAAGAGATATAGAAGCTATAAACTCCTACTACCCCCCAGTTCGGAAGAGCTATTTTCCAACAGCTATCAGGTTATTGAACTAACCTGCACAATCCTAGTTCTCCAACTAGCTCCACTGTTATCCTGATTAAATATTACTGATTATAAGCCTTGTTGTTCCCCTTTTGGGACTTTGGCCTTCATCAGTCAGAGTATTGAGTATAGAAGTTGGAAGGTCATGTTGCAGTTGTATAAGACATTGGTGAGGCCACATTTTGAGTATTGTGTTCAGTTCTGCACACCATGCTATAGGAAAGATGTTGTTATGCTGGGAAGGGTGAAGAGAAGATATACAAGGATGTTGTCAGGACTAGAGGGTCTGAGCTATAGGGAGGTTGAGTAGGCTGTGACACTATTCCCTGGACACAAGAGGATGAGGGGTGATCTTATAGAGGTGTATAAAATCACAAGAGGAATAGATCGGGTAGATGCACATAATCTCTTGCCCAGAGTGGCTGAATGGAGGACCAGAGGTCATAGGTTTAAGGTGAAGGGGGAAAGATTTAATAGGAATCTGAGGGGTAACTTTTTCACACAAAGGGTGGTGGGTGTATGAAACAAACCTCAGGTGTAGAACAAGCTGCCAGAGAAGGTAATTGAGGCAGGGACTATCCAAACATTTAAGAAACGGCTAAACAGGTATATGGATACCTGGATAAGATAGGTTTGGAGGGATATGGACCAAACGCCAGCAGGTAGGACTAGTGTAGCTAGGACATAGAAACATAGAAATTAGGTGCAGGAGTAGGCCATTCGGCCCTTCGAGCCTGCACCGCCATTCAATATGATCATGGCTGATCATCCAACTCAGTATCCCGTACCTGCCTTCTCTCCATACCCTCTGATCCCCTTAGCCACAAGGGCCACATCTAACTCCCTACTAAATATAGCCAATGAACTGGCCTCGACTACCCTCTGTGGCAGAGAGTTCCAGAGATTCACCACTCTTTGTGTGAAAAAAGTTCTTCTCATCTCGGTTTTAAAGGATTTCCCCCTTATCCTTAAGCTGTGACCCCTTGTCCTGGACTTCCCCAACATTGGGAGCAATCTTCCTGCATCTAGCCTGTCCAACCCCTTAAGACATGTTAGCCGGTGTTGGCAAGTTGGGTGGAAGGGTCACTCTATGACAACCATTCTACATTTCCTTGATCTTCGTCCCTTTTGATCTGTTTTCACACCTTACCCTTCCATATTCTATGTCTCCCTCTCCCCTGACTCTGTCTGAAGAATGGTCTCGACCCGAATTGTCACCCATTCCTTCTCTCAGGAGATGCTGCCTGTCCCGCTGAGTTACTCCAGCATTTTGTGTCTATCTTCGGTGTAAACTAGCATCTACAATTCCTTCCAACACGCTGCACAATCGTAATCCTACCTCAGCAACAATGGACCACCTCTCGCACTAACTTGGGCTTTCTAATTGTGTATTTTTGCACTAATATCTTTTTTTTTGCACGCTCTTTTTATTTTTATATTTGTTTAGAATTTACATGTAATCTGTATATAGTTTATGGATAATTTATATTTTTGTGTGCTGTCTGGGATAATGTTCCAGTGATGCTGCTACAAGCAAATTTTTCATTCCTCACTGTATTTGTGCATACGACAATAAACTCAACTTCACTTGACATGTTTTCACAAAGAGCCACATAAATTCTTTTTTACAGCAGCACAACAGGTTTGTAAAAACAGTATTCAGTAGATAATATAATAAACAAAAAAAAAGTTCAATAAATAAAAAACCTAACGGAGCAAAGCAAAACAAAGCTTAAAGTCTATAGTGCATCCAAACCAGTTCATAGCTTGGAGTTTAATTGGCTTTCATATTGTTCAATAGCTTGATGATAGTAGGAAAGAAGCTATTACTGAACTTGGATGTTACAGTTTTCAGACTCCTATACCTTCTTCCCGATACCTATACCTTCAGACTCCTATACCTTCTTCCCGAGGCAGGAAATTAGAGTGTAGCCAGGGTGGTGTGGGTTCTTGATGATGCTGGCTGCTTTTTCAAGTACCTCCTAAAGATCCCTTCAATGCCAAGCTTTGTCCTGTCCCATCTCTCTTTTCCAGCTTTCTCCCCCCTACTCCAATCAGTCTGAAGAACAGTTTCACCCTGAAACACCCAATGCCTCCATAGATGCTGCCTGACCTGCCGAGTTCCTCCAGCACTTTGTGTTTTGCCTATAGACTACTATAACCATATAACAATTACAGGACGGAAACAGGCCATCTCAGCCCTACAAGTCCGTGCCGAACAACTTTTTTTCCCTTAGTCCCACCTGCCTGCACTCATTCCATAACCCTCCATTCCCTTCTGATCCATATGCCTATCCAATTTATTTTTAAATGATACCAACGAATCAGCCTCCACCACTTCCACTGGAAGCTCATTCCACGCCGCTACCACTCTCTGAGTAAAGAAGTTCCCCCCTCATGTTACCCCTAAACTTCTGTCCCTTAATTCTGAAGTCATGTCCTCTTGTTTCAATCTTCCCTATTCTCAAAGGGAAAAGCTGATCCACATCAACTCTGTCTATCCCTTTCATCATTTTAAAGACCTCTATCAAGTCCCCCCTTAACCTTCTGCGCTCCAGAGAATAAAGACCTAACTTATTCAACCTTTCTCTGTAACTTAGTTGTTGAAACCCAGGCAACATTCTAGTAAATCTCCTCTGTACTCTCTCTATTTTGTTGACATCCTTCCTATAATTGTGCGACCAAAATTGTACACCATACCCCAGATTTGGTCTCACCAATGCCTTGTCCAATTTTAACATTACATCCCAGCTTCTATACTGAATGCTCTGATTTATAAAGGCTAACATACCAAAAGCTTTCTTTACCACCCTATCTATATGAGATTCCACCTTCAAGGAACTATGCACGGTTATTCCCAGATCCCTATGTTCAACTGTATTCTTCAATTCCCTACCATTTACCATGTATGTCCTATTTTGATTTGTCCTGCCAAGGTGTAGCACCTCACATTTATCAGCATTAAACTCCATCTGCCATCTTTCAGCCCATTCTTCCAAAAGGCCTAAATCACTCTGTAGACTTTGGAAATCCTCTTCATTATCCACAACACCCCCTATCTTGGTATCATCTGCATACTTACTAATCCAATTTACCACACCATCATCCAGATCATTGGTGTACATGACAAACAACAAAGGACCCAACACCGATCCCTGAGGCACCCCACTAGTCACCTGCCTCCAACCCGACAAACAACCATTCACCATTACCCTCTGGCTTCTCCCATTCAGCCACGGTTGAATCCATTTTGCTACTCCTGCATTTATACCCAACAGTTGAACCTTCTTAACCAACCTTCCATGAGGAACCTTGTCAAAGGCCTTACTAAAGTCCATATAGACAACATCCACTGCTTTACCCTCGTCAATTTCCCTAGTAACATCTTCAAAAAATTCAAGAAGATTAGTCAAACATGACCTTCCAGGCACAAATCCATGCTGACTGTTCCTAATCAGACCCTGTTTATCCAGATGCTTATATATATTATCTCTAAGTATCTTTTCCATTAATTTGCCCACCACTGAAGTCAAACTAACAGGCCTATATTTACTCTTAGAACCCTTTTTAAACAATGGAACAACATGCGCAGTAATCCTCGGGAACTATTCCCGTTTCTAATGACATTTGAAATATTTCTGTCATAGCCCCGGCTATTTCTACACTAACTTCCCTCAATGTCCTAGGGAATATCCTGTCAGGACCTGGAGACTTATCCACTTTTATATTTTTCAAAAGTGTCAGTACTTCTTTTACTTTGAAACTCATAGTATCCATAGCTACTCTACTAGTTTCCATTACCTCACATAATTCAATATCCTTCTCCTTGGTGAATACCGACGAAAAGAAGTTGTTCAATATCTCCCCCATCTCTTTTGGCTCTGCAGATAGCTGTCCACTCTGTCTCTCCAATGGACCAATTTTATCCCTCGTTATCTTTTTGCTATTAATATAGCTGTAGAAACCCTTTGGATTTACTTTCACCTTACTTGCCAAAGCAACCTCATGTCTTCTTTTAGCTTTTCTAATTTATTTCTTAAGATTCTTTTTACATTCCTTATACTCCTCAAGCACCTCATTTACTTAATGCTGCCTATAATTATTGTAGATCTCCCACTTTTTCCGAACAAGATGTCCAATTTCCCTTGAAAACCAGGGCTCTTTCCACTTTTTACTGTTCCCTTTCAACCTAACAGGAACATAAAGATTCTGTACTCTTAAAATTTCCTCTTTAAATGTCCTCCATTTCTCTTCTACATCCTTCCCATAATACAAAATGTCCCAGTTCACTCCTTTTAAATCACTTTGCATCTCATCAAAGTTAGCCTTTCTCCAATCAAAAATCTCAACCCTAGGTCCAGTTCTGACCCTCTCCATAATTATATTGAAACTAATGGTATTGTGATCACTGGACCCGAAGTGCTCCCCAACGCATACCTCTGCCACCTGTCCCGTCTCATTTCCTAACAGGAGGTCCAACACTGCCCCTCCTCTAGTAGGTACCTCTATGTATTGCTGCAAAAAACTATCCTGCACACATTTTACAAACTCCAAACCATCCAGCCCATTTACCGAATGTGTTTCCCAGTCTATGTGTGGAAAGTTACTACTAATATCTGCTATCTCCCTACATATTTGCTCTTCCAATTCTCGATCCCCATTTGGCGGTCTATAATACACCCCTATAAGTGTTGCTACCCCTTTCCCACTTCTCAGTTCCACCCAAATAGTCTCCCTAGATGAGCCTTCCAATCTATCCTGCCAAAGCACTGCTGTAATATCTTCCCTGACTAGTAATGCAACACCTCCACCTCTTGCCCCTCCAATTCTATCACACCTGAAGCAACGAAATCCTGGAATATTTAGTTTCCAATCACAGCCCTCCTGCAACCATGTTTCACTGATCGCCACAACATCATACTTCCAGGTGTCTATCCAGACTCTAAGCTCATCCACCTTTCTTACAATGCTCCTAGCATTAAAATATGCACATTTAAGAAACCCCCCGCCTCTTATTGTCTGTTTATTTCCTTTCTCCTCTTGTGCCCGAGTGCTTCCCTTTTCTGCTTTCTGCCTCCCATTCTGTCTACTAGCTTTCTCTATTTGAGTCCCTCGCCCCAACCATTCTAGTTTACTGATTGTACTGTACTGTACTGATTGTTTTAAAATAGGCCTTTACTGAACTCATGAAAAGTACTTTCTAAATGCAAGTTAGTTACGGTGTAATTTCATGTGTATCTTGAGGGCTATAAGGACTTCCTGACAGGCAGAAACAGGAGAGCTGATAAACAAGATGTCGCATTTTAAATAAGGAGCATAATTTTAGGGAGATAAAAGCAATCTATTACTTTAGTTGAAATGCACAAACTGATTGTGTGCTGGAAACATAATCAAAAGTAATTTACAAAGGGAAACTCAATTTCTACTAAAAAAAAGGTGTGATTTACAATGCCTGGATGAAGACTAAGTGTGACAAACTGAATCAGTTTTTCAGTCAACTGGTTCAGACACGTTGAGCTGAACTTTCTCCTTCTATACCGCAAGATGAATGATATCCTGCCAATTTTCTTTGTATATGTACTTAATTTTGACTCCTATTTGACTGGCTGTCTGATCATGCAATTTTCCTTCAGCCTCTAACAGCCCAGTTCTGCTTTACAAAAAAAGAAATGTCCATTAAAATAAACAGAATTGTGCAGTGGGCATTTTGCAGAATGTGGTTGTAAGGAAGTATGCTTGGTCAAGCATGAGACAGTTACTCTGAAATAATGTTGGTGCATATTTCTGGTCTAACAATATTGAAAATAAAGCATACTTTCAGAGGACAATAAAACGATATAGCATGGAAGAAAGCATTGGAGCATTTATATCCATGCCAGCCAAATTGTCTTGTTTCCATATTGCAGATCTGGGCCAGTAGAGTTGAAAGCACTAAGTATTGTCCAGGTATTTTTTAAACCTCACCTCTATTTTGCTTCAAACAACATTGCACAGTTTAAAGACATTCAATAAATATCAGCAGGGGGGAAATAGGGAAAATTGGGGAATGAATTAAACTATGCAGTTCTCCAGGCGGGTATAAAACACCAAGACAGGATGTGGTTCATGACCATGGAGGCTAGGCGCCATGCCACAAAATGGTCAATGGCAACAGCAACATACTGTCCAATCTAGCGGCCAGAGACAACTTAATCTGTGGAAGCTGTGGGAGGGTCTGCCTGTCAAGGGTAGGCCTGCAGCAGGAAATGCAACCACAGATGAAGCATTCCCCTCTCCAAACAGGACAACAAAGCCACACCATCACCTCTCGCAGATGGCTGGATGCCAACCACCACTGATGAAGTGGGAGGCACACGGGTATGATGGGTCAAATGGGATTCCTCTGAGCTATTTGATGTATTATTTTGCATCTTCTGAGGTTCAGTTTGGAAAAATGCTCCTGGAACTCCCGGTGCAGATACTTCCTACTTTTCTCCTCCTCTTCTCTTTTATCCAATATCTTGGTCAGTTCTGCTTTACCCCAGCCATTCTCCCATTCATATCATGTACCTAGTGGATGCTTACTAATTCCTCTATTTCAGGGGAGAAATAAAATTATGTGTATTGGGGCTGCCTCCTGCACTCATGCAGTACTTATTTATTTCATTCACTTCACCACTAAATTCCACCAGCCCTCAAATTCATCTGGACTATCTCCAACAGCTCTCTCCTCTTTCTTGGTCTCTGTCACAGGGGGCAGACTATCTACTGATGTATGCTCCAAACCTACCTACTCTGTTATTTGAACTACACTTCCTCCCACCCTGCCTCTTGCAAAGACGCTATCCCTACTCTCAATTCCTCTCTGCCGCAGTCCACTTCCCTCCTTCTACATTCGTTCCAATGGTTACACAATTCACAACTTTCCTATCCCCAAATTTCACAACTTACAAATCTTTATTCTTTGGCTCACACCTGTTTTTTAATCTGTAGCCTTTGTCTAAAAATCTACCTATCTAAAACCCCCCTCGCTTGTGTTCATCAAGTACCCGCCATGTTGTGTCCTGCCCCTCCTCTCTTCCAGCTTCCTTTCCCACACACCCTACAAACAGTCTAAAGAAGGGTCCTAACCCAAAACGTCACCTATCCATGTTCTCCAGAGATGCTGCCTGACCCGCTGAGTTACACCAGCACTTTGTGTCCTTCATCTGTGAGCATCATCTTGTCTTCCTCAGGAATGCAAACAAGAGTTTTCATCAAATCAAAAAAGAAGTCCCTTTTGGTCTCATACACAGCTACCAAGATTGGGCCAAATGCTCGGCAAACCATAGCATGTTAGTGATGTGTAGACTAACTGAATAGCTCTGAGACATTTACCAATTCAACAGGACACTTTTGATTTCCCTTTGAGGGAGTTGTATCCACTGCCTGATGATATCCTGTCCATGCTGCCTCACTCAATGGGTATTGTTGATGGCAAAGCATCTGTGTTTCCCAATAAATGAAACAAAAAAAATCTACATATACCAGAAATCAAAAATAAAACAGAAAATTATGGAAAGACTCTGCAGGTCAGGCAGCATATGTGGAAAAATAATTGGTTAACATTTCAGATCACAGTTCCTTGACTCTGGTGAAGTGTTTTTTTGTTTTCATTTCCTGAGATTTTGGGCTGTGAGAGCAGAGTGAGATTCTGATCTGGTGGCAAACTATGACAAGAGTGCGAAGCATAATTTTACATTCACTGAGATCAACAGATGGGAAAGAGTCAGAGACATAGATTGTTACAGTGTGGAAACAGGCCCATCAGCCCAAGTTGTTCACATCGTCCAACACGTCCCATCTGCACAAGTCCCACCTGTCTGCGTTTGACCCATATATCTCTAAACCTGTCCGATCCATGTACCTGATTAAATGTTTCTTTAAAAACCTTTCTTAAAAACCTTGAGCATCAAACATAATAAACCAGTTGTAACATTGGAAAATTACCAACAATTCTTGAAGATACTAGGCAGAATCCTACAGAACCAGACCACTCCCGAGCAAGATGGCGGCGCGCACGGTCGCAGCGGCTCACGGCTCCCGGACTCGGTGCTCTTTTTTGTTGTTTGTGTACGTTGTGTTGTCCGTGTACGTCTTTGCAGTCGGTTCTGCGAACACCCGCTACACCCGCTACTCCCGACAGAACCTCGTGGATATCGGGGATATCGTTGTACAGCGTCAGCCTGCGGTTTCGGGTGCCTTCCACCGCAAGTATAACATCCCGGGCGACATAGCAAGACCACCGGGGTCACCGTGGATTGTTGTCGGGTCTAGGAGGCGGCGCAGACGGAGGAGGGAGAGGAAGCAGAAGCGAGGCCGCAGGTCTGGAGCTTTGCTAAGGCTAAGGAATCGGCCACACAAGCCACCTCTACCGAGCCTGTATCTCTCCAACGCCAGATCCCTGGTTCACAAAATGGACGACCTGGAAGTGCAACTCGCTGGGAATCGGTATGTTCGTGACTGCTGTGTTATGATCATCACCGAAACCTGGCTTCACCCGGGGATACCTGATGCTAGCATGCAGCTAGCAGGTCGCTTTCTGCTCCGCGGGGACAGGACTATGGACTCCGGTAAGAGCAGGGGAGGGGGTCTCTGTATATACGTGCATGAGAATTGGTGCAACAACGGGACAATCATAGACAATCATTGTTCCCCTGACCTCGAGTACATGTCTGTAAGATGCCGGCCTTTTTTTCTACCGAGAGAACTAACAGTCGTGATTGTCACGGCTGTGTATATTCCACCTGACGCCAATGTAAACAAGGCGCTCTCTCTCCTGCTGAACACCATTAACGAACAGCAGCGGGACCACCCCGAAGGTGTTCACATAATCGCAGGGGACTTTAATAAAGGCCAACTTGAAGACTGTACTGCCAAAATTCTACCAACATGTCAAGTGTTCTACTAGAGGGGTGAACAAGCTGGATCATGTTTACACCAATATCAAGCACGCGTATAGAGCCATCCCCCTCCCCCAACTCGGCCAGTCAGATCATCTCTCCCTCCTGCTCTCTCCAGCCTACACCCCCCTCAGACGCAGTGCCAGGCCCACCATAAAATCTGTTACAACCTGGCCTGAAAATGCACTCTCCAATCTACAGGACTGCTTTACCCAGACAAACTGGGACATATTCGAACACCAGGACCTGGAAACTCTCACAGAATCGGTGCTGGACTATATCAAGTTCTGCATCGGAAATGTGACTGTAGACAAAAACATACGGGTTTTCCCAAACCAGAAACCCTGGATGTCCAGCCAGGTCCGCACACTCCTCAGAGCCCGCGATGCTGCCTTCAGGTCAGGTGACAGAGCTCTGTACAGGGCTGCTCGAGCCGACCTGAAAAGTGGTATTAAAAAGGCCAAGGCGGACCACAAGAGGAGCATAGAGTCCCACTTGTCCAGCAATAATACACGGGAGGTATGGCGGGGCATACAAGACATTACCAACTACAGAGGCTGTGCCACAAAGTCAGAAGACCTGAGTGCGCCGCTGGCAGAAAAGCTAAATTGCTTCTTCTCCCGCTTTGAAACATCACAACAGCAGCACTCACCTGCTACAGCCCTGTTCCCACCCTCACCTGGCTCCTGTACTACCCCACTCACTGTCGGGGAACACGATGTCAGACGGGTGCTCCTGGCAGTGAACCCCAAGAAGGCTACCGGCCCAGATGGAGTCCCTGGTAAGGTGCTCAAAGCGTGCGCCCAACAGCTCACTGCCATCTTCACCAGAATTTTCAATCTCTCCCTGGCCCAGGCAGTTATTCCGTCCTGCCTAAAATCAGCCACAATCGTCCCTGTGCCGAAGAAGTCTCCCATCACCAGCCTTAATGACTACCGTCCTGTTGCCCTCACTCCGGTAATCACGAAGTGCTTCGAGAGATTGGTCCTCCAGCACATCAAGGACTATCTACCACCAGACTTCGACCCCCACCAATTCGCTTATCGCCAAAACAGATCCACAGAAGACGCCATCACCGTAGCTCTCCACTCTGTGCTGAGCCATCTGGAGCAGGGGCAGAGCTACGTCCGGATGCTCTTTGTGGATTTTAGTTCAGCCTTTAATACAATCATTCCGGACATCCTCATTGGTAAACTGGTCACTCTCGGCCTCCCCACTGTCACATGTGCCTGGATTAAGGATTTCCTCACAAACCGGCCCCAGACTGTGAGACTCGGCCCCCACCTCTCCTCCACTCGCAGGTTGAGTACCGGTTCCCCACAGGGCTGTGTGCTAAGCCCCCTCTTATACTGTCTCTACACCTACGACTGTAGTCCGGCCCACAACAACAACCGCATCGTCAAATTTGCTGACGACACTACTGTGGTCGGACTTATTTCAAAGGGAGACGAGGCAGCCTACAGAGAGGAAGTCCTGAAGTTGACAACCTGGTGCTCAGAAAACAATCTGGCTCTGAACACCAGGAAAACAAAAGAGCTCATTGTCGACTTCAGGAGGCACAGCACCGACTTAGTCCCCCTACACATTAACGGCGAGTGTGTGGAGAGGGTCAACACCTTCCGGTTTCTCGGCGTCCATATCGCTGCTGACATCTCCTGGACGGACAACACGACGGCGGTCATCAAGAAGGCTCAGCAGCGGCTGCACTTCCTGAGGGTCCTCAGGAAGCACAACCTGGACTCTAACCTGCTGCTGACCTTCTACCGCTCGTCCATCGAGAGCCTGCTGACATACTGCATTACAGCATGGTATGGCAGCTGCACCATGGCAGACAGGGAGAGGCTTCAGAGGGTAACCAGGACAGCGCAGAGGATCATTGATTGCCCTCTCCCCTCCCTGATGGACATCTACACCTCCCGCTGCCTTAGCAGGGCAAAGAAGATCACCAAAGACAGCTCCCATCCTGCGTTTGGACTGTTCGACCTGCTGCCCTCTGGAAGGCGCTATAGGTGCATCAAATCCAGGACAAACAGACTCAGGAATAGCTGCTTCCCGAGAATTATATCTACCATAAATTCAAATCCACACATGCACTGACTACACCGCCCAACACGGACTTCCATCTGTATATATGTATATATGTATGTAGCGCCGTAGAATTTGTGCACCTATTCCCCCCCCCCATCTCCCTTCTGTTTTGTTTTTCTGTTTCTTGTTTTTTGTGTAAAATTGTATGTATGCACTGAGTACGAGCAGCTTTCAGTTTCACTGTACATGTATAGTGACAATAAATGGCATATCATATCATATCAAATAAACCCAAAACATAACAAGTGATGGATGCTGCTGCATCTGTTGCACTGCTCAGTCGGTGGACCCCACATAAAGTCCAACCACAGTGTATGATTGTGCTGGGACCAGTGTCACTCCAACACTATGTTAGCCAGACAAAAAAAGAATTAGAATCAGCATTCCAATATATGGGGATTCGCTCCCTAGGGATCAGGAGGGGGAGAAAAGGTTTCTTATTTTTTACCTCCTTTATCTTCATATTTTAAGGAGTTCCTGCTAGACTAACATGTTTGGGGTTTTTTTCATAAATTTTCCTTTTGCAATTCTATACAGAATTTTAATAATTTACAAATGGCTCTGAATATCAGATATTTAAAACTTATTAAAGAAATGTTTCCCAGCTTTGACTGGGACAGAGTTCTGCCCCCAATTTTACGTCTGTCAAAAATTGTAAGGGCATCGGAATGGACCTCAGTAGTTAGTACATGACTTGAAATCTTATTGCACCTCTCCTACAGGATACTGAGTTGGATGATCAGCCATGATCATATTGAATGGCGGTGCAGGCTCGAAGGGCCGAATGGCCTACTCCTGCACCTATTTTCTATGTTTCTATTGCCTCTTGGATACAGTGGGTCAGTTTGTTCAGCCTTCCTCCAACCCGGAAAAGAGCAGTCATCCAGGCAACAGCTAAATCTGGCCTGCATTCTAATTAAAGCATATCTGTTTAAGAACATATTTTGACAAAATGAATAACATGCATTGCAGCATGTTACTACTGTATATTTATATTTCCACCACTTACTATAATTTTATTTATAGCTCAACAAAAGAGACACATGGTGCTATAAAAGACAACACCCAAAACACAGCCTATTTCAAAAACTATCAGCTGACAACAGAGTATACTTGGCTTGAATTGCACATGTCCGCTGCACCCAAATGGATGAGCAGCATTGCATGATCAAGAGAAAGTAGTTTCATATAACATGTAAAACAGGATTGAGAGCAACAAAAGCATAACATAATGCAGATACTCGCAAGCTCAGGCAGAATTTATGAGCGAGAAACAGATAATATTTCCGGTCAATAAGCTTTCATCACATCATGGAAAAGTTTGAAAGCAAGCATGTTTTAAAGGCACAGACCAAGAGAGGAGTTGAGGAAATAAGAGTGACTGAATGGTTGTACTATTGGCTTTGAAGGCTGGTGGAAGCTTGCTGGTTGCAAATTATCTGTCTGGGGGAGGGGCAAATAGATCAAATACAGGAAGGCAGAAGGAAAAACACTGGGACTGTAAGGCACAGGAAATCTGCAGGTCTGCAACCTGGAAATTTGAATAGTGACAGTGCTGGAAAATGGCACTAGGGTAGAAAATGATGAATGGAAGAGTAGGCTCACAGCACCAGTTGGCCTACCCTGCTTTTATTTCTCATGCCTTATGCTTATGTTTACCACCTCTCATTTTAGCCACCCATCACTTTATCAAGCACCTGTGGTAAATTCTGGGGATCCCACGTAGGTTTCACAAGCTACCTTGTAACCTATAAAAGTAGAGTACACGCAAATCATCTATGACTATGAGGGAGTGCTAATGTAGAGGGTAAGCTGATAGCCTGATCAATACATTGTGGCGCCTTCACGCCCACGTTGGTTTTGCATACAGCCTGTCACTGCTGGTGACTCGCCAGCAGCCTCATGAGAAGGTCCAACCACAAGACCCCAATAACAACTCCAAGCTCGGACGCACTAATTGGCCTTATCTGCACACGGGTTATGATTGGTAAGAATGCAGGTAAATGCAGGATTGTAGGGACTTCTGGAATAAACGTGAGCTTTAAACACAATAAATGGAAAAAGCCTAGATATTACTTTGAAATCAAGAATGATTAATGCCACCCTTAAGATAGAATATATTAATAATAGTTCAGAAACAACATTATGCTATCCCGATTCTGTCCTGAGATCTATTATTACATAATAGCAATTTGGACATCCTCTCCTAAAATATTCCACTTAATTGGGACATATTGCAGTGGAAACAGATGTAGACAATCTGTCTCCAAAGAACTTCCAACCAATATCCAAACCAATTCAAAAAAATTACCATTAAGTATCAAGAATTATGAAAAAAAATACTTAATGTTTTACAAATGAATGAAATGTAGGATTTTTTTTTGCATAGGCCTTCAGGTCATCTTGTCCACCAGGCCTTCAGGTCATCTTGTCCAAATTTGAGTCTTAATGTGATAAATATTCAAATAATTACATGAAACATTCAGCAAGAAATCATTCATGTGGACACAAACAGTCCATGATAATGTTTATTCTCCACTCAATGTTCCCATCTCTCCTTGAGGAATTTGTTGGTGTAATCCTCAATGCCTTTTCCCTTGCCAGCCTCTTCTTAAGTGCACTTAAAGTAATTGCAATAAATGCTTTGCGCAGTAAGGGATTTCACATTCTTACCTTTTACTGAACAAAGAAGTTTATTTTGAATTCTTTATTTAATATGCTGATGACTTCTAGTTTTTACATTCTCCACAAATGGAAATTGTTCTTTGTATCGACCCTACCAGGATGTTTCAGTCATAAAGACCCGCATTAGTTCATGCTTTTTTTGCAAGGTAAAAGAGTCACAACCTATCCATTCATTTCCTAACAGATCTGGGTCCAATTTTGTAAATCACTACAACATCTGTCCTGCATGTTCTTATCCTTTCTTTTTTTTAATGACTGAATATCAGCCCAACCAGGATTCAAACTGTTCAAGACTGCATTTAGTGAATTGGACTCAGTGATTCATGTTCCATTTTATTTAGATGCTTATTTTTTGAATATTGTGATCTCTTTATTTTATTTCTGTAAATTGCAATATCTTACAACTAACAGCACTGACATTTATTTGCTAATAATTTGCCAATTCTGCAAATATATTAATGGGCAACTTTGGGCTCAATACAAGCTGCCACACATGCTCGCCCTCTGTAATGGCGCCTCTGCTGCAGTTATCTGATGCGGCTTCAGTAAAGTAGCCATCCTCTGAACTGATCAAGCACCAAATGGCAACCAGATGAACCAATACATGCTGAAGCCCCCCTCCCAACACCGCCTTCATGGCCTTTGACAATTGAGAATCGGAGACACTTTAAAAATGTAAAAATTGATTTAAGTAAGAATTGGCACGTTTAAAATGATTATTTATTTAAAATACCATATTACTGTTAAGATTTGGAATGTCCTAATTAATATTTTACAGACATTGATCAAAAACATAAATGGAGAAATCAATAAAATCCCACCTTCATTTATCTTTTTAATTACCATCACTTATTATTTCTGAGTAAGATTGTTCCTTCACAACCTCTGATACACATCCAGCCCCTCGTAACCTTTGTGTTACATCTTTCACCCTGGTTAAGGGGCGAACATATCACTTTGGAATCTATGGGCATGTAAAGAAACACCGTTTCAACTTAGTATTGAATCCCCAGAAGCTTTCCTGACCGCACCCTTCCATTTCAACATCCACCATGTACATCTAAACTACTCATAGTGTTATGCCATAGATACATTTAAATAATAACACATATTATTTGTGAATATAGAAATAAAGAGTCATAATATAATTTGTAACAACCTGAATGTTTGATGTTGGTGGTGAAAAACCCCTTATACAATAATTGAGGAGAAAATTAATTGCCATTTGGACAAACATGGAAGAATCAATGTGGACTTGTAAATGACAAATTGTACATGATTAACGTGATTGGATTTTGTACTCCCTTGTGTCTCTATGAAAAGTATTTACTGCAATGGTTCCAGGGACAAGAGATTACAGATCTATGAAAGGGCAGAATAGGCCAGGATACTTTGATTATGGTTTAAATTATTTTAAATTATTTAGATGCAGTTGATGCATAATAAATATTTCTAATAGCAGAACAGGTAATGATCAGAGGACACAGATTTAAGGTAATTGACAGAAGTACCGGACAAAACCATTTGACAAAAACATATTTGCTAAAGGAGTAAGAATTTGGATGCAATGCTATGACCAAGGTGGTGGATGCAGAATCATTATATGCATTCAAAAAGGATAAATGCTTAAATGAGAAAATAAATACATTGTCCAGTAAAATGTTATGAATTCAAACGGATACTTTTGAACTCAGACCTCTCAAGGGAAATGCAGTCCTTATATTGCAGTCAGAAATGGGAGCTGTGTCCCACTGCCTTGATGCTACATAAATAGTCTAATCTCACCATTACTGAAATCAACTACAGGGGGGTGGACAGGCAATTGGACCAAGCATCATAGCTCGAGTTCAGGCAAAATAAGTTATATTTTACTGACTAACTATTGCAACAGTGGGAAAGTTATTACTATAAACTTTTGTTAAGATCCATCAATGAAGATATTAATGGACCCATTGGGAGCTGACTGTCAAATACCCACCTCCAGTTTAAATTCCATTTGGAATATTTTGGAGGACCAAGAACCAAAATACTATGTAGAATCAATTCAAAATAAAAGCAAACTCAAGTGCTCTTTCATTCTTTTAAGTGTACATCAAGACAACATTTGCCTACTCATACTAAATCATAAGGAAGTCCAATGAGACCCATGATTTATGTTCTTTTCTGATTTGATAACTCCTAGCAACCTGTTATATTAATTTTAGCTTCTTATTGCATAGGGTGTCAATGTTAGAGGAAGCATATTGTGGCTTGGCTGAAAATAGTTAGTGATTATTGTACAAGTTATTTTTTTGGATAATTATAAGCTTCCAATGTTTAATTGTAATCAAAATGTTATTGCAATGAGATTTTATTATACATGAGTGAAAGTAAATTGGAATTTCAAACACTACAATTCGCAAAATCCCTGAATCTTCAACTTTGCTGTCTTCATGTAAGTGGATTAACATAGTAAATTGTCAAGTTAGTAGATACATTAAAAGTTAATATTCCTGTCAGATCCACAAAGCGCAGGAGAATGTGACAGAAATCATGATTAAAGATATCTAAACAAAGTAATACAGGTTTCACATTTTCTTGGTTTTAATGTTGATATATTCCTCTGCTAGATTGCCTGAAATCAGGCCAGGCACTCGCAGAAAAAGTGGGAACATTAGATATTCTAAATAATGCTTGTATTTTTATAATGACTGTGTCAGTTTCATTATGTCTCAAAGCTGTTCACTGAAATACTTCCTACATTCACTGAAATACTTCCTACAGTGTCGTCACTGTTGTAAATGTAGGAAGCACAGCATCCAATTTGCACACAACTAGCTTCAGCCAAGATTGAATGGCGGAGTAGATTGCACTTTTTTTGTTTATTTATGTGTGTATATATATATTCTACGGTATATGGACACACTGATCTGTTCTGTATTTATGCCTACAGTATTCCGTTGTGCTGCAGCAAGCAAGAATTTCATTGTCCTATCTGGGACACATGACAAACAACTCTCTTGACTTGACTTAACTCGATGGGCCGAATGGCCTAATTCTACTGCTATAACTCATGAACGTGAATATCAGGCTGAAATGCATCCTGTCAGAATACTTTCTATAACATACTCGTAGAGGTTCACAGCAATCCTGGTACATATACAGAATTTTCTCAGATGCCTAAGAAAAAGGGGATTGTTCTCTTGCATTGCAATCATGATCCTCGGATATTGATTTCTCTACCTTCAAGCAAACCTTATATCCCCTCAACGTCCCTCTCCTAGTCCTGGGGCCAGCTTCACTGTCGGCCAGTTAAGTCCCACTGTCTGCATAACTCGTTATCACCTATCCCACAGCCAACGATGGACCTTTCCTTGATTATCGTTGCTTTTTTTGTTGCATATCTTCCAAGAGAGAACTAGATATGTTTCTTAAAGATAGCGGAGAGGGGATATGGGGAGAAGGCAGGAACGGGGTACTGATTGAATTGGTGATGATCAGCCATGATCACATTGAATGGCGGTGCTGGCTCGAAGGGCCGAATGGCCAACTCCTGCTCCTATTGTCTATTGTCATTCATTTTTCCTAAGTACTTTTCCAAAGTACCGTCTATGTCTCTCGTTCCCCCGGCTCTCGACCCGACTCGCCACCCGTTGCTTTTCTCCAGAGATGCTGCCAGTGCCGCCGAGTGAGTTCCTCCAGCACTCTGTGTCCAAGCTGCAACTGTCGATGGTTCTCCACCACCTCCTCTCTCTCGAGCCGCCGCGGGGCCAACCGTCCGCCCCGCTGACGTGGGATGCGCGCGTGCGCAGAGCGGGGAGGCGTTGGCAGGGCTGGCGGCTGCGACGCGCCCGGGCCTGAGTGAGAGCAGCGCAGGACGCGGCCGCCCGGCGGTCGGGGAGGGACGGACAGAGGGAGGGACGGACAGAGGGAGGGAGGGGCTCCAGCATCGCTCTCTCCTGCAACCATCTCACAGCCGCGGCTTTACGCGCAGCATGAAGATGCCGAGGAGAGGATGCTGCTCGGCGGCAGGAGACGGCGATGAGGGGCGCAGTCGGCTGCCGCCGGTCAGGAATCCCTTTGTACACGAAATCCGCTTGTCGGCGCCGCAGAAGGCGAAGGTGAGGCGAGGCGGCCTGCTTCCCCCCGCACCCCTTTCCTGCCCCAGGCCCCGGTATTTTGTGCCTTTCTCGACCTCGTTCCGGGACCCATCACCGTTCGCTCCATCCTCGCCTCCCCCCCCCATCCTCTCCCTGACGTGACCCTGCGCCCTATCCGACCCGGCGTCCCATCCTGCCCCCCCTGCGCCCCATCTTCACTCTACCCGACCGTCGCGCCCAAATCCTGCCCTGCTCCCCACCGACCCCGGGGCCCATCTGCGCCCCATCCTGCCGCCCCCAACCCTCGCCCCATCTTCTCTCTACCCGACCCTGCGCCACATCCTGCCCCCCTCCTTCCCCAGGCGCTGGTACTTTGTGCCTTCCCACCACCTTCCGATACGTCGTCCCAGACCCCTCACTCCAACCTCTTCATCACCCTGTCACCCATCCCCACTTCCACCCCTCCCCCCCCCCCGGGATCCCCCCCCCCCGACCCCCATCCTCTCCGACCCTGCTGCTGCACGCCATTCTCCCTTCGCCCACCCAACCCTGCGCCCCATGCTCCCCCCCCCCCAACCCTGCGCCCCCCATGCTCCCCAACCCTGCGCCCCCCCCTCCCCAACCCTGCGCCCCATGCCCCCCCCCCCCCCCCCCCAACCCTGCGCCCCATGCCCCCCCCCCCCCCTCTCTTAACCCTGCGCCCCATACTGTCCTCTTCCACAATCCATCTCATCTTGCTCTAACCCGACCCTGGCCCCATTTCCGTCACCGCCCCCCCCTCCACCGAACCCTCTTCCCATCTTCCCTTCACCTAGTGCCCAATCCTGCCCTGCTCCCCACCGACCACGTGCCCCATCTCCCCCCAACTCTCACCCCATCTCCCCCCCAACCCTCACCCCATCTCCCCCCCCCCCCCCAACCCTCACCCCATCTCCCCCCCAAACCCTCACCCCATCTCCCCCCCCCCCAACCCTCACCCCATCTCCCCCCAACCCTCACCCTCTCCCCCCAACCCTCACCCCATCTCACCCCCCAACCCTCAAACCCTCTTCGCCCCCAACCCTCTCTCCCCCCCCCAACCCTCGCCCCATCACCCCCCCCCCAACCATCTCCCCCCCCAACCCTCGCCCTATCTTCCCTTCACACAACTGCCCAATCATGCACCCGAACTTGCGCCCCTTTCTCCTCCCTCCCGACTTTGCGCGCCTCTTCTCCCCCCCCCCCAGACCCTGTGCCTCCTCCTCCGCCCGAGCCTGCGCCCCTCCTCCTCCTCCCCTGACCCTGCACCCCCTCCCACAGCACACAGCCCCACCCCCTGACCCTGCGGCCCCTCTTCCTTCTCCTCCGACACTGTGCCCCATCTTGCCTGCGCCCCCCGCGCTGTGTCCTTTCTCCCCCCCCCCAACCCCCCCCCCCGCCCCATCTTCCTTTTACACAACTCTGCCCAATCATGCACCCGACCTTGCGCCCCTTCTCCCCCCCCCTGACCTTGCGCTCCCTTCTCCCCCCCCCTGACCTTGCTCCCCCCCCTGACCTTGCGCCCCCCTCTCTACCCCCCTGACCTTGCGCCTCCTACTCCCCCCCCTGACCTTGCGCCCCCTTCTCTTCCCCCCCGACCTTGCGCCCCTTCTCTTCCCCCGACCTTGCGCCCCTTCTCCTCCCCCCCTGACCCTGATGCCCCCCCCTCCTCTCCCCCCCGACCCTGCGCCATCTCCTCCTCCTCCCCCCCCCGGCCCTGCACCCCTTCCCCCCCCCCCCCCGACCCCCCGACCCTGCGCCCTTCTCCTCCCCCCCCCTGACCCTGCGCCCTCTCCTCCTCCTCCCTCCCAGCCCTGCGCCCTTCTCTCCCCCCCCCCCCCCCCCCCCCAGACCCTACATCAATCTTTCTTCCGACCCCACAGCCCCCCCCCCCCCCCACGACCCTGCAGCCACTCTTCCTTATTCTTCTCGACCCTGTATCTTGCCTGCGTCCCCCACCCCACCCCTGCGCTGTGTCCTCCCCCCCCCCTGCTCCCCATCCTGCCCTCTCACCACCATCCCTGTGACGCATCGTTCCCCTACTCGGACCATGCGCTCCATCGTCTTTGCCCTGCCACCACCCCAACCCACTCACCGACTTCGCTCCCAGCCATGTTTGCAGGCGGTTTGGTTCCTAATTGGCACTGATGTCAGTGGCATTCACTAACTGGAATTTCCGGTGTTAATTTATCTTCACCAGCTGATGCTTCATTTCAAATGCAGTGTTAATTTACTTGGATATTTCAATTTGTTTTTAATATTTCTGGAGTCTTTCTAAATCCTGTTTCATTGTCACTGTAAAATTAGAGTTATAACAACATGAGATTAGTGCTCCTATTATTATAATGTAAAACCATGGATATGCAGTTGTCTTGCATCCATTATGTTTCTTGTGTTGCTTCAGGGTTATTGTTCTCTTCCTTAAGGAAGCTATTAGCATGGAATGCTCTATCTCCTGGGAAAAGTGTTTAGTTTCCTCTTACCTATAATTCCACATTACAGCGACGCCATTTGCCAATGTAGTTTGCTGAGTTTGAAAAGTCCATGTTTTTATAGGTAATTCAAAGTGCATAAGTGCTATTTCCTGACTTTGTAATTGAGACTGAAGGATGTGACTTTTGAGTGGATATTCGGCAAGGTAGTTTATGATGTTTTATTATACTTGCAGAATAAAAGTTATAAGATACTTGTGGATTGAATTCCAAAGAATCACTTGTTAACTTATCTTCCAGACAGCTAACCTGGAAATGGACAACATGATTAATCAAGTAATCCGTTAAGGTGTTTGTATATAACCATAGCCATAATTACAGCATGGAAACAGGCCATCTCGACCCTTCTAGTCCGTGCCGAACACGTATTCTCCCCTAGTCCCATATACCTGCGCTCAGACCATAACCCTCCATTCCTTTCCCGTCCATATAACTATCCAATTTATTTTTAAATGATAAAAACGAACGTGCTTCCACCACCTTCACTGGAAGCTCATTCCACACAGCCACCACTCTCTGAGTAAAGAAGTTCCCCCTCATGTTACCCCTAAACTTCTGTTCCTTAATTCTCAAGTCATGTCCCCTTGTTTGAATCTTCCCTACTCTCAGAGGGAAAAGCTTATCCACGTCAACCCTGTCTATCCCTCTTGTCATTTTTTTTTTTGTGATCAATAGGTGAAACATTATATTGTAAATTTTGATATTCACATTGAATGCCTCTTGATTTCAATTGTGTTCCTGCACACGCAATAAGCTCTCAGGAATTGCATCTGGTGCTTAGGGACAAATGTTGTGTAGTCTGGACGTTATACATAGGCAAAATGCTGCAAATAATCAGAATCTAAAAAACAAATAAAATACTGTAAATACTGAAGTTGGGCAACATATGTGGAGAGAGAGAGAGAGAAAAACACAACATTCCAGGCAGATGATTTTCTAGCATTTTCGTTATTGTAGGTGTTGGTGACTTACTGATTCTGAAGCAACCCCTCAAAATGGAGGATGACTTGCTTTCCCTATAGTCCTGACGTGGCCAGCAGATTTCCCCACAGTTGGGAGAGTTTATGCTCATCTTTTGTATGTTCCTGTCAGAGAGCCAGCAACTATCTTTTCAAATGCTTATGTGCGAGTTGGAATGATCTTGGATAGGGATACCTGTGAGTCATTTACCCTGTGCCTTCAAGGAGTTGGAGATACCCTTAAAGCATTTTCTGTCTTGGGATTTAAATGTTTTGAGATTGCATCCACATGCGCAACAACAATGTGGTGCATCCATTTGGAGCAAGATGAGTATGATTTGAGCCTCTGTAGAAAGTATTGAGCTTGGAGAGGATGACTGTTATATGTAGATTAAATTTGGATCACTGCTTTGTGCATCTTATACACTACAATATAGTGGCACGAAATAGTGATCATTGTGCATCTGATATCTTCTTTATGTGACATAAGTAGTTACATAAATCATCTCAATAGACAATAGGTGCAAGAGTAGGCCATTCGGCCCTTTGAGCCAGCACCGCCATTCAATGAGATCATGGCTGATCATCCCCAATCAGTACCCTGTTCCTGCCTTCTCCCCATATCCCTTGACTGCTATTTTTAAGAGCCCTATCTAGCTCTCTCTTGAAAGCATCCAGAGAACCTGCCTCCACCACCCTCTGAGGCAGAGAATTCCACAGACTCATCACTCTCTGTGAGAAAAAGTGTTTCCTCGTCTCCGTTCTAAATGGCTTACTCCTTATTCTTAAACTGGCCCCTGGTTCTGGACTCCCCCAACATCGGGAACATGTTTCCTGCCTCTAGCTTGTCCAAACCCTGAACAATCTTATATGTTTCAATGAGATATCCTCTCATCCTTCTAAACTCCAGAGTGTACAAGCCCAGCTGCTCCATTCTCTCAGCATATGACAGTCCCGCCATCCCGGGAATTAACCATGTAAACTGACGCTGCACTCCCTCATTAGCAAGAATGTCCTTTCTCAAATTAGGGGACCAAAACTGCACACAATACTCCAGGTGTGGGCTCAGTACAAATGCAGGAGGACCTCTTTGCTCCTATATTCGATTCCTCTTGTTATAAAGGCCAACAAGCCATTCGCTTTCTTCACTGACTGCTGTATCTGCATGCTTACTTTCATAGACTGATGTACAAGGACCCCCAGATCCCGTTGTACTTCCCTTTTTCCAAACATGACGTCATTTAGTTATCTGCCTTCCTGTTTTTGCTACCAAAGTGGATAACCTCACATTTATCCGCAGTAAACTTCATCTGCCATGCATCTGCCCACTCCCCCAACCTGTCCAAGTCACCCTGCATTCTCATAGCATCCTCCTCGCAGTTCACACTGCCACCCAGATTGGTGTCATCTGCAAATTTGCTAATGTTACTTTGAATCCCTTCATCCAAATCATTGATGTATATTGTAAATAGTTGCGGTCCCAGCACCGAGCCTTGCGGTATCCCACTAGTCACTGCCTGCCATTCTGTAAAGGACCCGTTAATTCCTACTCTTTGTTTCCTGTCTGCCAACCACTTCTCTACCCATGTCAGCACTCTACCCCCAATACCATGTGCCTTAATTTTGCCCACTAATCTCCTATGTGGGACCTTATCAAATGCTTTCTGAAAGTCCAGGTACACTACATCCACTGGCTCTCCCTTGTCCATTTTCCTAGTTACATCTTCAAAAAATTCCAGAAGATTAGTCAAGCATGATTTCCCCTTCGTAAATCCATGCTGACTCGGACCGATCCTGTAACTGCTATCCAAATGTTTGGCTATCTCATCTTTTATAATTGACTCCAGCATTTTCCCCACCACCGATGTCAAGCTAACTGGCCGATAATTCCCTGTTTTCTCTCTCTCGCCTTTCTTAAAAAGTGAGATAACATTAGCTCCCCTCCAATCCACAGGAACTATAGAACATTGGAAAATTATCACCAATGCATCCACGATTTCTAGAGCCACTTCCTTAAGTACCCTGGGATGCAGACCATCGGGCCCTGGGGATTTATCAGCCTTCAGTCCCATCAGTCTATCCAACTCCATTTCCTGCCTCATGTGGATTTCCTTCAGTTCCCCCGTCACCCCAGATCCTCTGGCCACTACTATATCAGGAAGATTGTTTGTGTCCTCCTTAGTGAAGACAGATCCAAAGTACCTGTTCAACATCTGCCATTTCCTTGTTCCCCATATAAATTCATATTTTTTGGTCTTCAAGGGTCCAACTTTAGTCTTAACTAATTTTTTCCTCTTCACATACCCAAAGAAGCTTTTACTATCCTGCTTTATATTCTTGGCTAGCTTACCTTCGTACCTCATCTTTTTTTCCCGTATTGTAGTTTTGGTCATCTTCTGTTCTTTAAAAATTACCCAATCCTCTTGCTTCCCGCTCATCTTTGCTGTTGTACTTCTTCTCTTTAATTTTTATACTCTCCCTGACATCCCTTGTTAGCCATGGTCGTCCCCTCCTCCCCTTGGAATCTATCTTCCTCCTAGGAATGAACTGATCCTGCACCTTCTGTATTATTCCTATAAATACCTGCCATTTTTGTTCCACTGTCATCCCTGCTAGTGTATCTTTCCAGTCAACTTTGGCCAGCTCCTCCCTCATGGCCCCACAGTCCCCTTTATTCAACTGCAACACTGACATCTCCTATCTACCCTTCTCCCTCTCCAATTGTAGATTAAATCTGACCATGTTATGGTCACTGCCTCCTAATGACTCGTTAACCTTGAGGTCCTTTATCAAATCCGGTTCATTACATTACACTAAATTCAGAATTGCCTTCTCCCTGGTAGGCTCCAATACAAGCTGTATTGGAGCCTACCAGTCTCGTTTACAGTACGTCTGTTTGACCAATTTGCCTCCTGGGATAAAATAAAGTTCTATTGTATCGTATCGTGTTTGTATACATGGTCCCTAAAGCATTGATCTCATTTGTAAATAGTTCTAAAATTGAAATCCACTCTTTATTTATGTTCATTAGTTCCTTCTTCTGTTGTTTGAGTCCAGCCAGTTTTGTTATAAAGAGCACAATGCTTTATCTGCTTACTCTGCCAGAGAAGGGAAATTAGTGTATGTGTGCCAGAAAGCTTTCTCATCCCAAGTGAATGTGTTGTTGCATTGTTTTTGGGGGGGGGGAAAGTAAAATGGTGTGTATATTATAGCAGGTCATTAAACATGTTAACTTTGTTCCGAGAAAACTCTTTCCATAGATCTGCTTAGAATCTGTTGTTTTGAATCATGAGAGGAACAAAACTAAATTGATTGGGGAAAATAAATTCTCTAGATACAGAGAAACAATAATTGTTTTATCAATGCAAGGGGATGCTACAACTGAACCAAATTGTATTGGCCAGATACAAAGCCAAGTTAACTTTATGCTGTGTTAACAAATGTAATTTAATTAGGACTTGATGGCCGAAATGCAATCCATTCAGTCCATAATGTATAATTGTCTGTTCAGGCATTTAGAATAATCTGTCAATTCTGGGAAGTAGGAGAATTCCTGTCTGATTCGAAAATTACTGTCTGATTCGAAAACTACAATGTCCAAAATCGCTGTTATTACATGACTTATCCCATTCACCTCTCACTAGGAACTTGATCTCTGCAACTAGAAATGCATGATTCTCAAGAATTGTGTATTTCCATGTGAAAGCCTAATCATATCTGCAATGTGTCTTAAACCCCCTTTTCACGGGGCGACTTGACGCAAGAGGTAACCAGAGTTTTAACATCGTGGGAACCTCGTGCGATAACAGTACGGCATTCGTGGACCACCGTGGCGCTAACGGCAGGTAATCGTGTAACTTGGGTACTCGGGAGAAAATTCAAACATGTTTGAATTTGTCCAAGAGTGACTTGTACACTTGTGGTTGAGCATTGCAACATTTTATGAACGTAGTTGCCAGTGCGATATCCGTAGTAACTCTTGCGGTTACCGTGGGAACTCCTGCGAACGGTGAACCCGGAAGTTGGATAGAGTGAATCCAGCCAGTTTGCTATTTACATACAAATCTAATAAAACTAGCTAGCAAGCATTTCATTAATGTCAGTGTGTCCCTTTTTGTCTGAAAGCAGTTTCTAACTGGCGGAACTCCGCGGGCCAGGCAGCATCTACGGAGGGAAATTGACAGGCGAGCCTTTCCTCAGGTTGCCTTATCTCTCTACCCCCCCCCCCCCCCCCCCCCCCCCAACTCCCACCCACACACACACAAATGCTGGAGAAACTCAGCGGGTGCAGCAGCATCTATCGAACGAAGGAAATAGGCAACGTTTCGGCCCGAAAAGTTGCTTATTTCTTGTGTATGTGTCGGAAGGAACAGCAGATGCCGGTTTAAAGAGAATGAGTTCGACGGCAGGCAGCATCTTTGGGGAGAAGGAATGGGTGACATTTCGGGTCGAGACCCTTCTGATATGCTGCTTGTCCCGCTGAGATACATGTTGTGTCTATCTTCGTTTTAATCCAGCATCTGCAGTTCCTTCCTGGCCGAACCCGATTGAAAGATGGCGATAGAAATCATTAATTGAATTAAATAACTAGATACCTGTCTAATCGTATCTACAGGATTGTACAGGCTAGATGGAGGAAGAATGTTCCCGATGTTGGGGGAGTCCAGAACCAGGGTCCCAGTTTTACAGTCTACCGTGGGAACTCTTTAATTACAGCGGGAAACCTTCAGTTTCCCAGGGGGTCGGGACGGGACTGGAGTTGGGAGGGAAAGGTGGGGGAGTCAAGGGAGAGGAGGGGGAGACAGATGGGGGTGTCTTCATTTACTGGCGGTGCGTGTCTGTCACTGAAACAGGCAGGTGAGATTTCGCATCCACCTTGTGTGTGCCTCTCTCTCTCTCTCTCTCTCTCTCTCTCTCTCTCTCTCTCTCTCTCTCTCCTCTCTCTCTCTCTCTCTCACTCTCTCTCTCTCTCTCTCTCTCTCCCTCCTCTCTCCCTCCCTCCCTCCCTCCAGGCATGAATGGAGGAACTCCGCGGGCCAGGCAGCATTTACGGAGGGAAATGGCGACCCATTCTTCAGGCTGCCTTATGTCTCTCTCCCCCCCCCAAACTCCCACCCACACACGCGAATGCTGGAGAAACTCCGCGGGTGCAGCAGCATCTATGCAACGAAGGAAATAGACAACGTTTCGGCCCCGCTGCACCCGCTGAGTTTCTCCAGCATTCGTGTGTGTGGGTGGGAGTTGGGGGGGGGGAGAGACATAAGGCAGCCTGAAGAATGGGTCGCCTGTCCATTTCCCTCCGTAAATGCTGCCTGGCCCGCGGAGTTCCTCCAGTCATGCCTGTGTGAGAGGGAGGGAGGGAGAGAGAGAGAGAGAGAGGCAGTCCTGGTCAGTCCTTTGAAGATAGACACCAGTTGCTTGGAGCAACTCAGCGGGACAGGCAGCATCTCTGGAGAGAAGGAACGGGTGGCGTTTCGGGTCGAGAGCCTTCTTCAGACTGAAAGTTTCACCTCTCAGTAGATCATAAAATAACACAATCATCACGGTCAATGTGAGACACAGTCTTTATTCATAGTTGACAAAATAAAAAGACAACTTCTTGCACATATTGAGAGAAGGTGCATCACACCAAACAACATTTGTCTAAAAAAACACAGATTATTCTTCAGCTCATTAAAGAGCTCGAGTGAAAAAAAACAATATGGTGTGTGACAACAAAGTAACATCATTTGTGCCACGTGATTAACTACACTACAGTCCACGATGTTCATTCACGATTAACGGGAAAGATCGGGAGACGGACAAGTCACTCGCACAAATGACAGAATTGCCGAGTACCGTGGGAACTCTTTACTCTACCCCCGTTATATCGTGTGATATCGTGCTAGACCATGACCACTTCACTCTGGCTACATCTTGCGTCAAGTCGCCCCGTGAAAAAGGCCTATTATTGGTTTATTCTGGAGGGCAATGACCTTTCCTGCCATTTATCCTACAGATTAACAATTTTACTTTGAAAATGACTATATCACCCATTCCTAAAACAGATTAAGAAAATGGCCTTCCGTGGACAGTAACTGATGTAAATGATTTCTTCAAACACTGCTGTCCTGCTGTCCTTGCAATGAAGATCAGTATTGAGATATCGGAAGACATGGACCACTTCCCTATCTCGGGTGCCACCTCTTTGCAAAGACAGATATCTATGATGAAATTTTCATTGACTTTAGTGTGTCAACATTGCCTTCAGCTGACAAAGGACAAAACCTCAAACTTAATGCTAAGCTCCTGGTATGCTTATCATCAGTAATGCTTTACCACTTATATGCTTCAGAAATATGGACAACCTAAAGCAGCAACGCAAAACCATTGAATTACAACCATGCAGTCTCAAAATTATCCATAATCAATTGGCAGGATAGGTAAACCAGTGTCAGGTTTTTCTCCCAGGGCAGCATCTCCAGCATTACGGCTCTGATTCCACTCAACCACTTCTGTTGTTGGGGCACACTGCACATGCCCAAGTACAAAGTTATCAAAAGTATTTTCAAAGAAATTGAGAAGATGTGGCACTGTCACTGACCACTCACGATGGAGACTAAGCATGAATCCATGTGGAAGCACAAGGAGCCAATGTACTTGTGGCATAGCCTGGGATTGGTCAGCCACCTCCCTGCACAAATCTGATGTGGCAGTAAGTCATCTTCAATCTGAAGGGCTAGCTAATAACAGGAGTATGCAGAAACTTCCTTGAAAGAGGAGATTGCTGTCATCATTTTTGTCCTCACCAAATTATCTTTCGAAGCTACCATGTCCATATCTCTATTAGTTGTTCACAGATGAATCAGACCATTTGCAACTTTGGCACAATTGACATGAGCGTGAGCTTTTGATTATAAACTTGCTGCTTCATGAGGCTACTGTGTGATAGAGTAGCATTGTCTCATTTTCGTCCCTGCCTCAACTGGTGTTGATTTCCTCTTTTATTTGTTGGAAGGACATGTTGTGATGAGGATATTGTGATTCTCAAACAGGATATAGATAGATAAAACGAGTAGACAAAATACTGGCAAATGAAGTTTAATGTAGGGAACTGTGAAGTCATACTCTATAGTAAGATGGATCATAGGCATTATTATCTTAATGTAAGTGAGCTACAGTGTAATCTGGATGTTCTCATCCTTGAATCTCAAAAAACCAGGCAAGCAGGTCCAGTGAGTAGCTAAGGCAAAAAGCATTTAGGGCTTTGTTGCAATGAGGTTTGAGTTTAAACATGGCTCTGTTGCCATTGTACCTTGTGTTGTTCAGGCTACAACTGGAATACCGTGTACAGTTTTGGACCCCTTTCCAAAAATAGATAGTAACTTCGCCGGATTAATTCCTGGGATGAGAGGTTTAACCAACCAAGAGATACTATATTTCTTGGAGTTTAAAAAAGTTTAAAAGAGTTAGTGGGGTAACCTTATTCAAATATACAAGATCCTAAGAAATCTTCACAGGGTTAGGGTTATTGGTGGGAGAGTCTGGAACAAGCTGATATAACTGCAAGGTCAGAGGCCGGTCATTTAAAGCCCAGGTATGTAGAAACGTCTGCTTGCAAAGGGTGGGGAATCTCCAGATTTCTCTATCCCAATGCGTGGTGGAAGCTGGATCATTAGAAATATTTCAAGTGGGGACGCATAAATATTTGATAGGGTGAAGACTAGATGGGTTTAAAGAAACAGCAAAGATGAAGGGTTTAGGCCAGCATTGATCAGCCCTGATCATATTAAAAGGTACAACAGACTTGAAGGGCCTAATAGCGTCCTCCTATTTTCTTGTGTGTTTTGTTGCATCCATGCTTTCCAGTGCTTCTCCACCTGACCTCTCGCATGCATCATCTGTCAGTCCTCTGTAATTATACCCGTGCCAATCTATTTACTCATCACTTCCATGTTTGCTGGTTTCCTCGTCTCCTGGTGAGGCAATATCCCAATTTTTTTTAATTTGTATCCATGTTTTCCAATCTCTTCCTACTTCAGCTGTCTGACATAGCTACATTACTCCAGTTCTGCTTTATTGCACCACCTCTTTGTCATCATCTCACCCTGGATACTATGCTTTCAGATGCCAAGTGCCCTGCTCTAGAATGTCTTGCCTAAATCTCCTTTGCCGTTATACTTCCCTCCAATAAGTCTATAAAAAAAAGAAAATCGATAAAAAATTATCTGAGATGATAATTTATCTGCAGTAAAGAGCTCCAAATATTGTTAGATAGAATACTAACCTCAATATTTGTACACCATTTCAATATTGTGTGACCAAGTAATCCGAAATCAAATTTTGCTTCAGATATCACATTTTCTTGTCAGCCTTTGGGAATGCTGTGATATGATCCATTGATATTTTCAAACTGATGGATACAAGCAAATCTTAGTGTTATTGTATTTGGTACTTGCCATTTTGCATTAATGACGTCACTATTTTTGTATGGATGTGGAAGTTCAGACGTTGCTAAATAGACAGCCTTAATTAATTTGAATCCCGGTGCAATTTTTTCCATCTTTATACCATAGTGGGGTTTCTTTGCCAATTTTATATATGCAGACTTTTGATTCATTGATTGCTTGAAAGAAACAACATGTAAACAGGCCCTCTGGCTCACCGAATCTCCATGGACTATTGTTCACCGGTTCACACTAGTTCTGTGTTATACCACATTTTGTATCCACTCACTACATGCTCTGGCAATTTACAGAGGCCAGTTAACCTACAAGCCTGCACATCTTTGGGATCTGGGAGGATGCTGGAGCTCCGATAAAAAACCCACATGGCCATGTGGAGAACATGCAACCTCCACACTGACAGCACCCAAAGTCAATATTGTACCTGGGTCTCTACTTCCCAGATACAATAGAGGCATCTCTATTTGCACCACTATGCCCAGCAGCCATTTGGAACATTTTGTCCAAACATGGAAGTAGAATGGCTGTTTTAATTGTATGATTACTATATTTAGCAAGAAAGTACACAATCCAAGCAATTTATGAAGATAATAAAACAGCTAACGATAATCTTTAAACTGTACTGTGGAATCACAAGCTTAAATTTCACTTTTATATTCAATGCAGAGTCAACAAAATTAGTAAAATAAACAATTTATCCCAGAGGAAATCATGACCAAACTAGTACTCTTAAGTGTTTAAGAAGGAACTGCAGATGCTGGAAAATCGAAGGTACACAAAAATGCTGGAGAAACTCAGCGGGTGCAGCAGCATCTATGGGGCGAAGGAAATAGGCAATGTTTCGGGCCGAAACCTTTCTTCAGACTGGTGGTGGGGGAGGGGGGGGGGGGGAGAAGAAGGGAAAAAGGAGGACAATCCTCCTTTTTCCTTTCTTCTCCCCGCCCCCACCCCCCATCAGTCTGAAGAAGGGTTTCAGCCCGAAACGTTGCCTATTTCCTTCGCTCCACAGATGCTGCTGCACCCGCAGAGTTTCTCCAGCATTTTTGTGTACCTAGTACTCTTAAGTGTTTTTTTGGAATACTATCCCGTTATGGTCACCAGGGAGACATAGCAAAGAACCTCAAGAGCCATGAGTTACAGGAGAGTATTGGGGGAACTTGGACTTTTCCATCTTGACAAGTGCCTGAGTGTTGATAATGTTAATGAATGTACTGAATAAATCTGAAAACTGAGATTAAATTGAGAGTGGAGAAACAATTTTGATTTCTAATAACCCTTTAGGTGGTCATTATGTAGTTGAGCATCTGGATTAATACCTGTAAGTATAAACCATGGAGGGGGGTGTGTGAGCTCTTTAGGAGTAGATACAACCGGTTTGACTTTGCTAGCTGGTTGTGTTTTACAGTTGTGTTTTCCGCAATAAAATATTCTACAGGTTAGATGAGTGTTTATAATTTTTTTTTTACCAGTTTAGGCGAGGTCGGGGGGAGTTTCATGCAATCCCGTGCTACTTGCTCCATGGTCGGATAGTCGGCGACTAAACCCTCTTCCCCACCTGGTTTGCCAGGTAAGGAAGGGGCTGTGAACCCCCAACAGGACCCAAAACAGGACCTGTCAAAGGCCGGAGGAACTGCTAGCGAGCCAACGGCCATCCACACTTCAGTAGAAGTTGCGACCACTGTCGAACATAGCGTTGTAAGGAAGGATGATAAAGCGCATACACACCAAAATCCTATACTTCCAGCAGCGGAAGTCCACAGGAACTGGAGGACAGACATGTGTGGTGCGTCTGACACTGTTCCGTTGGAAACCAGCACCACCGCGTCGCTAATGTTTTCAATGATGATGATGATGACTAGTTTAATTCAAAACAATGCATTGACTTTTTAACAATATTGTAGTACAGATTTTATGCCGATAACATTTAAAAGACAATTGTAATTGGCTGGCAATAAGAAATAATGTTGGTCATCTACTATTTAAATACCTATTTACTACCTAAATAATAGGTTGGATAGTGCATACAGTTAGTGGATCTGTAGAGAATTAATTGTGGTGCAGTGCACTATTACATGAGATCTCTTTTGTAACACGTTGCAGAATGATGATTCTGTAACTGACCAATTACATAGAAACATAGAAAATAGGTGCAGGAGGAGGCCATTCGGCCTTTCGAGCCAGCACCGCCATTCATTGTGATCATGGCTGATCGTCCCCTATCTATAACCCGTGCCTACCTTCTCCCCATATCCCTTGACCTCACTAGCCCCTAGAGCTCTGACTAGGCAAGCAATTGCATCCAAGGGTGATGTGTAGAGCCAGGATTTTTGGGCACTAAAGAATACTGAAATTGGCAAGCAAAACGGCATAATAAAATTACAAAAAAGGCACGAAAAAGGCATTTATTAACAAAACATAAAAAGGCATGTATTTACACCACCAAAATATGGTTAAAAATGATAATATAAACAGGGCTCTCACAACTTTTTTTCCCTGTTGCCAGTCGGGCAACTTGGGCAGCTTTTTAGGTGGTCAATTTAAGACGGCTTGCATGAAGTTTGCGATAATGTGCTCGAATGAAGTTCGTAGTTACCAGTCGGAATTATACTCAATGAAGCATTCGCATATTATTTCTGCTTCAAATAAAGTCGGGTTATTCTTTAAACCCGAAAGCTTCTTAAAAATGTAAAATTCTAAGACGGTTTTAATGCAATCTGTTTTGTGTGTGTGTATGTGGAATAGATGAGCGCTTTGCTACCGTTTATCATAACCAAGGGAAGACATTAGACATCACGAGATTTCGCTAACACAAAAATTACTCAAAAATGCGTTTACATATTAGCCTATTGATCACTATTTCTCTTGGAACCCCTAGCGACCTATCGCGGAACCCTAATGTTCCAGTGGAACCCCGGTTGGGAAACGCTGTTTTAGATCATTGCACATTAGCCAGGATTTTGCCATAAATGCCATGTCTTTTCATGCCTCTTTTGATGATTTCACCAGGATAATGCCTTTTTCTCAAACGAGTGCCTATATCAGCCTTTTTTTGACGTTTTGCTAATAGGCCGTGCTAATTTCTATTGTTGCCTTAGTCAAAACGGGCTGAGGAGATAGTGGAATCTCGGGTGCCATTTCCTTGCACAACTGCACACGTTTAGGTGCTTTGAGGAAGATTTTCTTGACATTGGAAACTAGGCGATCGACATTTGGAAACAAGCTACTTGGCAATTCTATGAAGTCTTCAGCTAAGCATGTCAAATGCAACATTTTGGGGAATAAAACTTTAAGAGCACCAGCAGCTTTTTTCATGTACGGAGCTGCAACAGTCACAAACAATAGAACATTCTCGTGTTTTATACCTTCTGGCCAAAGTACAGCAAGCGAAGATGTAAACAACTGATCAATAGTTCAGCAAGCGAAGATGTAAACAACTGATCAATAGTTGAGCTGTTTGACTTCTCTAATATTTCCGATGTCAACAAATACTCCTTTGATGGCTGACCTGCCTCCAGTGTACCGATGACCACAATGGCAACATATCTCCCCACACCATCAGTTGTCTCGTCTATTGACATCCATATTTGTTGCATGCAACTTCATCTCTAATTTTCTGTACAACAAAGTTGAAGTTGCTGTCAACATAATTTTTCCGTAATGATGACTCGCTCGGTATATGTTCCTCTGTGTATTTCTCTAAAAAACTTCTGCGAGATTTGTTTTCCAATTTCCACAGTGGAATTCCAGCATCAATGAATGCCTTGCACAGATCACTCAAACTCAGATTTGGACTGGAGCCAGCAGTAAATGTAGTGAGGAGACAAGCTTGGGTATTTCGCTTGGGTAGTCTACACCCCAGCGGTATCAACATTGACTTCTCTAATTTTAGATAGCCCGTGTCATCTCCCTTCTCCCCCTTCCTCTTCCCAGCTCTCCTTCTAGTCCAGCTGTCTCCTTTTTCCTACCCTCTCCCCCCCCCCCACCCCCACACACACATCAGTCTGAGGAAGGATCTTAAAAGAAACATAAAAACAAAGAAGATAGGTGCAGGTAGGCCATTCGGCCCTTCGGGCCTGCAATTCTATATGCCCTGATCAATTCAATATGCCATGATCATATTCAATATGATCATGGCTGATCATCCAATGTCTTGATCCGAAAGTCGCCTATTCATTCTCTCCATAGACGCTGCCTCGCCCGCTGAGTCTCCAGCATTTTTTGTCTGCCTTCGATTTTTCCAGCATCTGCAGTTCTTTCTTAAATAGATCTTGGGGAAGACTGAACCAGCGGCATGAGCGAATGAACGACCAACGGTGGCGCCCCCGGTTTCGCCTTGGTGGTGGATATTTTCTTGTAAGTTATACTATCGTAGAACATGTTAATAACATTAATATTAACGTGTTAACGTAGAAAATGTAATTGTAATCACGGTACAACTAGAGAAATTAGCACGATCTATTAGCAAAACGGCAAAAAAAAAGGCTGATATAGGCACTCGTTCGAGAAAAAGGCATTATCCTGGTGAAATCATCAAAAGAGGCATGAAAAGACACACGGCATTTATGGCAAAATCCTGGCTAATGTGCAATGATCTAAAACAGCGTTTCTCAACCGGGGTTCCACTGGAACATTAGGGTTCCACGATAGGTCGCTAGGGGTTCCGAGAGAAATAGTGATCAATAGGCTAATATGTAAATGCATTTTTGAGTCATTTTTGTGTTAGTGAAATCTCGTGATGTCTAATGTCTTCCTTTGGTTATGATAAACGGTAGCAAGGCGCTCATCTATTCCACATACACACACAAAACAGATTGCAGTAAAACCGTCTTAGAATTTTACAATTTTAAGAAGCTTTTGGGTTTAAAGAATACTGCAGAACGATTGGAGTCTGTTTATCACATGATTCCTCTGAGACAAAAACAATTTGTTAACTGCCACTGTTAACGCTTGTTAATTGACGCGTTCTATTGAATAAAATATAGAGAGTAGCACTTCTTGCTGATTTGTCTGCTCTTTTGTCAATTCAAAAGTATGGAATGCTGTAGCTACAAATGCGTTGGTCATGTCCAGTTACTGAGAAAATTCAATACAATTTCTTTAAACCGTTTGACGCGGGTACAATTATCATTTGAACTTTGGATGTATTGGTGGATGGGAAAGATTTAAACAGGTATCAGACGATCATTAAGGGCTTCGGCGGGCGAGCACGTTCTTCCTGACATGCAGGAGTCCCTCATTCACCCACATTATTTAGTGATTTTTACCCATCATTTAGGGATGTTATATGAATTTAAAAGTTTATGTTTATTTTTGTGTATGTTAGTTTATCAAAAGTTTGTTTATGTTTTTGTTAGTTTGTGAGAAGTTTGTGTTTCTCTCTTTTTCTTTTTTTTCTCTCTGTGTGTCTCTGTCTCTCTCGGTGTCTCGCTCTCTCTGTGTCTCTCTATGTTTTTTATGTTTATTTTTTGTGTTTACAGATATGGTTGATTTTTTTGTGTGAATGAAAACCTCATGAGGTCTCTTGAACAAGCAGTTTGATTTCAGTGGGGTTTTTTTTGCATTGTCAATAATCTTGAGAAAGACGCGTTACTTTTTTCCTTAAACCAGTTATCAGAAAAATATATTATATTTGCCGAATTAACTTTAAGTTTATGAAAGAGAAAGAAAGAGATTAATGAAGATATATAATTTTTATGTAGGGGCTCCCTGAGACATGAAAATTATTTCAAGGGTTGGATGTTTTTTAAAAATATTTGGCCCCTTAGCCTTGTTATTGGGATCACTGATCATTTAAAAAAAATACCCAGGTGGGCTTTCTTTTATCTTTATTTAAATTAATATTTTTAATTTCTTCAATCATTTGATGTGCAGTTAACTGAATGTATTAGATTTTAAATATTTCTTGAACATCGGGAATAAGCATGAATTCTACCTGAGGAGTGTTTGAGAATTACCAAGCAGGTCCATAGTTGGTGCGACCTGAGGCCTAGTTTCCATTTGCAAACTACTTTAATTTGAATATAAGCAATGGCTGGGCCTCATATTAACCATGCAGTCGTGACTAGGAGCAGGGGTGGCAGCAAGAAATTATGAACGTGGTTCAACATGGTCCAGCCCACAGCAGCTATGGTCAGACTTGTGATAAGACCAGGTGTTTGTGTGATGCTGACCGTAGAAGGCATTGTTGAGTTATTTGTACTTTGAATGGCACAATGTAAGATTAGCTCAAGCACAAAATATTTTAATTTAAGAATATAGATGTTTTTTGCAATGTATTGCATTTGCATTGTAGAAATTCTAGTTTTTCAGATTCAGGCACTTTGCTCTAGGAATGATGTGTTCTTTAAATTTGCAGAAATTAACTTTTTTTCCCTTCATGGGTTAATTTGCCTTAAAGGGATCACTTAAATTAAGATCGTATGTTATGGTTAAATCTCCTGTTCAGAATGTGAAGTTGTGATGTTGAAATGACGTGTGTCAGAATTTAATGGTATCAGAGGTATTTTTTAATGTATTTGTAAACATAGAAATTAGGTGCAGGAGTAGGCCATTCGGCCCTTCGAGCCTGCACCGCCATTCAACATGATCATGGCTGATCATCCAACTCGGTATCCCATACCTGCCTTCTCTCCATACCCTCTGATCCCCTTAGCCACAAGGGCCACATCTAACTCCCTCTTAAATATAGCCAATGAACTGGCCTCGACTACCCTCTGCGGCAGAGAGTTCCAGAGATTCACCACTCTCTGTGTGAAAAAAGTTCTTCTCATCTCGGTTTTAAAGGATTTCCCCCTTATCCTTAAGCTGTGACCTCTTGTCCTGGACTTCCCCAACATCGGGAGCAATCTTCCTGCATCTAGCCTGTCCAACCCTTTAAGAATTTTGTAAGTTTCTATAAGATCCCCTCTCAATCTCCTAAATTCTAGAGAGTATAAACCAAGTCTATCCAGTCTTTCTTCATAAGACAGTCCTGACATCCCAGGAATCAGTCTGGTGAACCTTCTCTGCACTCCCTCTATGGCAATAATGTCCTTCCTCAGATTTGGAGACCAAAACTGTACGCAATACTCCAGGTGTGGTCTCACCAAGACCCTGTACAACTGCAGTAGAACCTCCCTGCTCCTATACTCAAATCCTTTTGCTATGAAAGCTAACATACCATTCGCTTTCTTCACTGGCTTTAGTTTTTCAAAATAATATTTAGAAGTGCACTTCTGAGGTTATTTCCTCTAAAGGAACACATAACAGTAAAGCACAGGAATAGACCTTTTGTTCCACGATATCTATGCTGGCCATGATTCCAAATTAAACAAATCCCACCTGCCTGCACATTATGCCTGTCCCTTAATGTCACAATCATATCTGCTGCCAGCACCTCACCGGCGATGAGTTCCAGGCACCTACCGCTCAGTGTGGTAGGTGCCACAAATAAAACTTGTCCTCTATAGCACCTTTAAGCTTTGTCTCTAACTTTAAAGTTATGTCCTCAACCCATCAAATTCTGCTGCATGCGAAAAAAATCCAGAATTGTCCAATCTCATATTGCACTTCTTCTTGCGTTTGAGGCAGCAGAGTGATGCCATGCGGTTCAACATAAAAAGGGCGCATGCTCCGGGTTGGCGCCAAGTTGCGGCGCTTCTGCTGTCACTGTTTGTTGTCGTTCGTCTGACTGTCTGACAGGGCTCACCACGGGGAGGTCGACAACATGAGCCCCTCACATTGCACTGTAGATAGAAGAGGTTGGAGATGCTGGAATCTTGAGCAATAAACAAAATGCAAGGGGAACTCATAAGCTCCAACAGTTTATGCGGAGGGAAAAGGGCAGGTGATTTTCAGGTTCAGACCCTCTTTACAGTGGATGCTCTTTAATCTTGGTGAGCCTCTTTCGCACTCTCTCCAAACATTTTCAGATAGTGTACAGTTTTGACCACAGCAATACAGAATGTGGTCTGTATTGCTGTGGTCAAAACTGTACACTATCTGAAAATGTTGTTGGATTATCATGTTGCTTACAGAATCTGGGCTTTGCTATCGGTTGAGCCTGTTCCAACCAGGCAAGGTTTGACCTTCGCAGATATTATTAATCTGTTTATGAAGAGAAACTTAACCTTGTGTTAGCAGGGCACAGAAAAATTAGTATCTTATTGGTATCCGAGTTTCTACGATTACAAAGTGTACTCAACTAAAATCTCCTTTGTTAGGACTTTACTTGCTAATATGTAGTTCTGACCAGACTTACTGTAAAGAAGTGTTATCAACACACTGTGACTTTACTTCTTTTATTCATACTGTGGCATTACAGAGAGCACTAGCTGTACGTGGTCTGTCATGGAAACTAGAGAGCGATATGTGGGTAGGGAGGTTGTAATTATACTTGTGATATGGGGAGTGGTTAGTAGTGATGAGGTAACTATATTAAGGGTCACATGCATGTATCATCTACATCCTTCCCCTTGGAAATGAAAGACAAACAAAGTAGTGACAAGGCGACCACGTCTCATGCGCTAGAAATGGTTAAGCAAAATCGCCATAGCGAACAGGTAGCTTGACAACTCGTCCCGTCCGGGTTCGCATCTCGCCATCTCCCCTCCCTGCAGGAACAAGTGGAGGCAGTACGGCAACAGGTGCAGACAGCCGAACTGGAACAGGAGAGCCGGGAGGGGACGGAGAAGACAAGGGCAGAAGGGTATGAGGGGATGCGGGGCTCGCAGTGGACTGCGCGCGGGTAGGCGAGGGAGGGTGAACCGGTGGAGGATCGGGCGGAGATAGCTGGGAGGGTAGAGACTGTGGCATGCAAGGAGCGATGGGCCGAGCATCGCCTGGAGGCTGAAATTGCAGCGGGGGAGCAAAAGGATCTGCGGGTGGTGGTCGAGGCTCGCTGACGAGCCACAGATGTTGGCGGGACCGGCGGTAGATGGTTCCTGCATGGTTGACGAGATAGGACCGAGGCGACCCAGCAGAGGCGACTACGGTTGCAAGCCGGGAGTGACCAGTGGGGGTCTGCATGCGGACAACCTGACTGGGGAAAAGGCGCGGCAAGGGGCGGCAGGACTTGTCATGGGAACGTTTCTGGACATCGCGCTGAAAGGCAATGCGCTCCTGAACAGCAGCGGGCTTGAGGACAGATGGGATGAGTGAGCGCTGGGCCACCGGGATCGGAGGTCTGGTAGTGCGAGACATGAGCCGCTGAGCAGGGGAGCCCATGGCAGGGTCACGGGATATGTTGCGAAGGTTGAGGAGGGCTAGAAAGAAGTCGGAGTTGGACAAACGACATTGTTCTTTGCACTGCGGACGGCGCTCGGCCAGACCGTTGCTCTGCGGGTACTCGGGGCTGCTGGTGAAGTGGCGGAAGTTCCAACTGGTTGCGAAAGCCCTAAACTCGGAGCTAGTGAATTGGCTGCCGTTGTCCGACTGCAGGCTGGCCGGGGTGCCAAAGTAGAGAAATGGCGGCGCAGCTTATCGACAACGGCCGAAGAGGTGAGGGAATGCAGCTGGTCAACCTCGAACCAGTTGGAGTAGGAGTCGACAAGTACCAGGAAGCGTTTGCCTCGCCACTCGAAAATGTCAGTGGCAACCGCCATCCAGGGCAGTTCCGGTGCAGCCTGCTGCAGAAGCGGCTGTCGTTGCTGGTGGGGGGCGAGGCTGTTGCAGGTGGAACAGGAGGAGACCCTCTCTCGGATGTATTGAGCCATACCAGGCCAGTAGAACTGGCTCTGGGCGTGAGACAAGGTGGCTTCGTCCCCAGGATGACCGTTGTGAGCGGCCTGAAAATAGTGGTCGTGCAGAGCAGCAGGCACTACCACCTTGTGTCCTTTCACGACCACACCGTCGTGGAGTACGAGCTCATCACGGACCAGGAAGTAGGGCACGGCGCCAGCCGGCAGAGCGGAACGACGGTCGGGCCAGCCCTGCTGGATGATGGCAGCAAGCTGTTGCAGGGCAGGATCATCGGCAGTGTGCTCGACCAGGGACTTCATTGCTGTGAAGGGACAATATTGACATTGAGCACCATCAGGTCAGACATTTCATAGCGGTGGCGATCGGTGGATGATAGCGGGGCGCGGGATAGCGTGTCGGCCACGAACATGTCTGCCTTTTCGGAAAACGACGTTGAAAGTGAAACGCTGGAGCTGCAGCATCATGCTCTGCAGTCGGGATGAGGCAACATGGATCGACTTGTTGAGGATGGTGACAAGCGACTGGTGATCCGTTTCAATGGTGAAAGTGTTGCATAGTATATAGTCCTTGAATTTGGAGCAGGCAAACACCACGGCCAGTAGCTCCTTCTCGATCTGTGCGTAGTGCTGTTCGGCAGGGGTCATGGTACGGGACGCGTAGGAGACTGGCAGTTGCAGGCCGTCATGGAGCTGTAGACAAGCGGCACCGAGCCCGAACTGAGAGGCGTCGCAGGTGATAATAATGGGACGTTGCGGGTCAAAGAATTTGAGTGTGGGGGTACTGATCAGCTTGGACTTCGAAAAGGATGTCGAAAGCCTTTTGGTGTTGAGGGAGCCAAGCCCAGGGTATGTCCTTCTCTATCAAATCCTTCAGGGGTTCACTCAGCTCGCTGAGTTCGGGGATGAACTTCCCCAGGTAGTTTACCGTGCCCAGGAAACGTTGCAGGCTGGGCACATCAGTGGGTGATGACATCTCGGAGATGACAGACGTTTTCTGTGGGTCGGGTTTCAGCCCCGAGGCTGTGAATACATGGTCAACATATGTGACCTCGGGGACGCAGAATCGGCACTTCTTGGGGTTGAGTTTCAAGTTGATCTTCCGGGCCCGGTCTAGGACTTGGTGGAGGTTGAAATCGTGCACAGCGACATCCTTACCGTAGACCAGGATGCCATCAACGATGATGGCACATGGTAGCCTGGCAAACAGCTGCTCCAGTGTCCGTTGGAACACCTCGCTGGCAGAGCTGATTCCGAATGGCATTCGGAGGAACTTAAATCTGCCGAAGGGGGTGCTGAAAGTTGTCAGGTTGGAGGAATGCTCGTCAAGCGGTATCTGCCAGAAGGAGCTCTTGGCATCGAGGACAGAAAAGATTGTGGCAGGACCAACCTGTGCAGCGACATCCTCTACTGTTCTCATGGGGTAGTGCGGGCGTTTGATGGCAAGGTTTAGGTCTTTGGGGTTGATGCAAATGCATATTTCGCTTTTGTCCTTTTTCGCGGCAACAACCATGGTGGAGACCCACTTGGTAGGTTCGCTGACCGCCTTTAGGATGTCCCATTTTTATCATGCCGTGCAGCGTCGATTTACTTTTTTCTTCATGGCGAAGGAGACACGGTGTGGAGCACGGACCACTGGCTCGACCTTGCGGTCGACGACAATCTTGTAGTCGTAGGGCAGCTTGCCCAGCTCGTCATCAAAGCGGTCAGGATATTCAGCCAACGGGTCCATTAGGGCCTGCACCTTGTGGATGTCACGGTGGAAGGAGACCAGGCCCAGGTCCTGGCAGGCTTGGCTGCCCTACAGGGTAATGCAGTTGGAATCGAGAAGATAGAAAGTGAGGAGCCGAGAGGTTTCCAGTATCTTGCAGCGCAGAGTTGCCTTTCCCACAGGAAAAAGAACCCCTCCCTCATATGCGTGCAAAGTGGTGCGATCAGAAGTAACTTGCTCATTAGACCTAATCTTATTGAAGAGGATTGTTGAAATAACATTCGCAACAGCTCCGGTATCTAACTTAGCGGTGAAGGTCAAGTTGTTCACAGTTACACGAACTGAAGGGTCTGTTATCAATGCAGGTGCATCCAACACAGAAAAAATGATGTTCTCCCCCTGAGAGGACCCAGATTCAGACACAGGGAGTTCGTTGAGATGGTACTAGGAACCGAGCTCGCTATCAGTTTGCTCCAAGTTGTTTAACATACGCCTTGGAGCAGCAGGAGGCTTCCCACGGGAACGGTAGGCAGCAGAAAAGTGGTTTAGTTTCTTGCAGTAATTGCACGTTTTGCCCAACGCAGGGCATATATTGTACTAATGAGAGGCAATGTTACAATTGGGGCACCTTAGCTGGGTACGTCCCCCGGGAGCAGTGCTGGACCTCGTGGGTCGTGGCGGGGTAGGGTTCTGCCAAGGCCGGGTAACGCTGGCAAAGTTAATGTCCTGATCAGCCGGAGACACTGCAGAAGTGACGGCTTCGGCTAAGTGGCAGGCATGCATAGCCTCGTTAAAAGACAGGTCAGACTTGCGCAAAAGTTCAGCCCTTAGCTTTTCATCGCGGAGACCGTAAACCAGTAGGTCCCTGGTCAGCTCCTCGGGGGTAAGCGTGTCAAGGCGGCACCGTCTGGCCAGGTGTCGCAGCGCAGCAACATAGCAGATTCCCCAGGGTGCTGACGCCGCCCAAACAGTTTGAAACGTTCTAAAATGCAATTAGACGGAATGTCGCAAACTTAGCCAATAAACATACTAGGTCCCGAACAGATTCACCCGCAGCGTAGACGAAGAAGTCTGACCGAGCCAGGGCATCGGGACCAGCCAGGTTAAGGAGCAGAGAAGTTTGGACGGCAGGAGTAGCGGCAGGATGAGTGATTGTGACATAGTGGTCGAAGTCACGTCTAAAGACATCCCATCGATGGGCAATGTCTGCATCGAAAATGAGCACATCGGGTTTGCAGCAAGAAGTGGCCATATCGAGGAAAAAAAAGAGGGGGTAACAGAAAACTGGGGCAAAATTAAAGAAACAACCGATAAACATGAGGCGCAAGGGTAGGAGGTTTGACACCATGTAAAGAAGTGTTATCAACACACTGACTACTTCTTTTATTCATACTGTGGCATTACAGAGAGCACTGGCTGTATGTGGTCTGTCACGGAAACTAGAGAGCGATATGTGGGTGGGGAGGTTGTAATTATACTTGTGATATGGGGAGTGGTTAGTAGTGATGAGGTAACTATATTAAGGGTCACATGAATGTATCATCTACACTAACTGTCTATAATGTTTAGATAATTGGATAAAGGAAGTTCTAGTGTTGTACTAAATTCAAATTATGGCTCGTTGTGGTTTATTTTACAGTGTAAAAATATTCTGAATAAATGGACATGTAATTCTGCCCTTGTTTTCCAAAGCAAATGGTTTTATTTGAATATGGTTAGTGCTTTGTCCAGAGTGGTCCTGGATCTGCCAGGTTATTGATTGTCTGCAGCTGCCATTCAAGAGTAATGGAGTTGTCCAGCACAGGATAATTCCTTCATCCAACTACATCAAAATCAAACTTCTTCCCATCTACACTAATCCCATTTGCCTAGAGTGGATCTGTTTCTTTCTTGCCTATTTAAGTGCCTATCTAAATATAACTCAAACATCTGATTCCACCACCTCTGACAGGAAGTTCCAGACATCAACCATTTATTGTATTAAAAACTTTTAACCTCAAACTCCATTTAAAACTCCTTTCTCTCACCATATATCTTATGCCCCTTTTTTAATACCTGAATCACAGTGATAAAGATTCTAATTATCTGTCCTCTTGTAATATGACAATTAAACTCTCTTGCCTCTTACAGATCTCTCTGGGGGGAACAGTCTGAAGAAGGGTCTCGACCTGAAACGTTGCCTATTTCCTTCGCTCCATAGATACTGCCTCACCCGCTAAGTTTCTCCAGCACTTTTGTCTATCCCCATCAATCCCGTACTGAACCCCCCTATTCAACATCACTGACATCCCCTGTGCTCTCCCCTCACAATTTTACTTACTCCAACCAACACGTACTAATTCACCTGCCTCAATCCATCCATTCTGCCCTCTAACTCAGACTGCCTTCTAACACCCCCCCCCCCCCCGCTCCCACCATCTATTCACCCCGCACTGATTCACACACACACCCCTCCCTGACCCTATTGCCCTGGAAATGTCTTCAGAGCGAACATGGACTACGTTTGATAATGGAATGCAATAAAATATGTTTTAATTCCCAATGTTATTACAGGTGCACAACCTTTTATCCGGTGTTCCGGAAACTGAAAAACTCCGAAAACCGGCCATTTTTTCCAGATGTCGTCTGCGCACCAAAGCTCGCGTTTGGCGCCAAACTTGACCCGAAACGACCCACGGTCAACCCAGGTCTGTACTACTGTAGCGGCTGCCTCCTCCCCGGAGACCGGGAGACGCTTAAACATCTGTAAATCATTGCTTAAATGTTAGTCAGTTAGTTTGGAGGGCTTTTATGTGAAGGGGGGTTGAAGGGGTAAACTTTAATTCTTAGTCCCCTACCTGGTCGGAGAGGCGGGGAGCGGTCAATGCCTTACCGGGTCACCGTGCAGTAAGCTCCGCAGCGCTGTGGCCGGTGGGGCTGCGGGCGGCGCCGGTTGTAGCTCCGACCCCGGCAACTCTACCCCTGGCTGCGAGGCGCTCCAAATCCAGCGCGGCCCGCGGCCGGACGCCCCAGCTCCGCGAATGTCGGGAGTCGGCGGCGTCGCAGCGCTGGGATACCAGCGGGGAGCGGGCAATGCCTTACCGGGTTGCCGTGCGGCAAGCTCCGGAGCTCTGTGGCCGCCGACTCCCAACGTTCGCGGAGCGTCGCTGGATTTGGAGCCGCGCAGCCAGGGGTAGAGTTGCCGGGGTCGGAGCTCCAACCGGCGCCGCCCGCGGCCGGACGGAGCCCCCAGCTCCGCGAGGTTGGGAGTCGCCGACCAGGTAGGGGACTAAGAATTAAAGTTTCCCCCTTCACCCCTACTCCACCACCACCACATAAAATCCCTCCAAACTAACTGACTAACATTTATGCAATGATTTACAATGATTCTCCCGGTCTCCGGGGAGGAGGCAGCTGCTCCAGGCTTTTCAAGCCGCCCGCGCTACCTACCTAATCTACGCTAAAAATCTTCCATTCGGAAATCCGAAAATGTCCGAAATCCGACAAGTGTCTGGTCCCAAGGCTTTCGGATAAAAGGTTGTGCACCTGTATTTGTTTTAATCCATAAAGATGGATTAATTATATTGTGAACACGTGAAACATTAAACAGTGTTCGATTGTCACTGCTACCATTGACACGTTATTACAGAATTCTTTTTAACGGCAAATCAATGCTCATAATATGGAATATCAGTACTGTAGTTATTTAATGAGCACCATTCACAACTATACGTAAGCACATATGTTACCATGGTCCAGGATTTATTGACACAGGTTGATCATACGCTGAATAATTCAACCACATTTTTGTTTGGAAGTGGAAAGAACTAATAGAAATTGCATTAAATTGCAACGTGTAAAAAGAGTTGAGATACTGTCTTATAATTTTGCTGCATGTCATTGTGGGATATATCATGTCTTGATTGGTGAATGTTTAGTTTGTGACTTTATTGGAAGCAGAAATAATATGTGAATGCTTCATTGAGTATAATTCCGACTGGTAACTACGCACTTCGTCCGAGCACATTATCGCACGCGTCATGCAAGCCGTCTTAAATGACCACCTAAACTGTCATTTGGCAACCTAAAAAGCTGCCACGGTTGCCCGGCTGGCCACAGGGGAAAAAGGTTAAGCGAGAGCCCTGCATTGAATGCGATTAGTTCAATGTATAGGTGCAGCATTGTATGGGTTGATGCAAAATTACTCAGCATGTGGTAAATTCCACTGGGATTTAATTCCCATGCATGTTATTTTCATTAGACTTTTGATTTTAGTTTCTCTGCACCCAAATTCCCACATTAATATTTAAGGTAAATTCCTGGCAAACACCTTTGACAAACACTGAATTGACACATTCATCTGCAGCAACATCGCCACATACACCAACCTACAATAAACACAGGCCATATGATAGCTTTCAACAGGTTGTTCCGACATAATTTACCCTTTGGCCCAACAAATACAACAAGGTCATTGGTCTGGGAATAATTGATCTTTTTCCCTTTTTTCCCCACAGTCAAAATGTAGGGAGAGAATCTGCCTTTTGTAAAAAAATATCGGGGGGATTTTAAAAACAACTGTAATAATTTGTAATGTTACAGTTGTACAAGATAATAGGGTGGTGCAGTCTTGAGTTGCTGCCATATAGCACAAGAATGGCGGCTTTGTTCCTGACTACGGGTGCTGTCTACGGAGTTTGTACGTTCTCCCAGTGACCTGCATGGATTTTCTCTGGGAGCTCCGGTTTGCGCCCACACTCCAAATACTTACAGGTTTGTGTAGGAAGGAACTACATATGCTGGTTATACACTGAAGATTTGTAGATTAATTGGGTTGATATAATTATCCCTAGTGCGTGTGTAGGATAGTGTTAGTGGTGGGGGGTGGGGGCAAGCGAAGGGCCTGTTTCCGCACTGTATCTCTAAAGTTTAGAGCAAACTGACGTGTAAGTTCCCGCACTACCACAGTAGCCCGCCGCACGGTACGTGTTAAGAGCTTGCTGCGGGCCGGATAAAATCTCGTGGCGGGCCAGATGTGGCCCGCAGGCCATAGTTTGGAGACCCCTGCTATGGTGTGTCGAATAGAACTGCAAACAATGCACCGTGCAAGTGTAAAGTTGCGATATAATGTTCCAACTTTGATATTTTATGCCTCAAACTAAAGGCATGCACACCATATACTGCTTTCACATTTTATTTATCCATATTGCCACTTGCAGGATCTTTGTGAATTATTTTAGCAACATGATGTGCCTGTCAGGAGAATTAAAACTTTATAAATGTTTTCATATTATGCTTTATTATGTTGCAAGTAGTTCCCACCTTTAGATACTATGCGGTTATCAGAATTGTTTTAAGCCAATGTATTTAGAATTGCATTTTATAGTTGATAGTTTGCAATAAATATATCTATGATTAAATTATTTTGCATCGTTCCACATTACCTTGCAATCATAGGTAGATTTAAAGCTGAAATTTTAAAGCCGTGCCAGGTTTGGTTTGTTAATTTCATGGACTTTGCCGGGGCTGTATATTTGTTGTTTTAGATGGGTGTAAATGGTGTTTTATGTACATATATTTTCGAGAGAGATGATATTACAGAAGAGAGGAGGACAATCGCAACCGAATGATGTGAACACTGAATTCTCCAATTTCTAATAATAGCCTCATTACCCTCCTTCTTTCTTGTGCCCCACCCTGGTGCACTCCTATATCTCCCTCCTCGGGGCAGTCACATGGCACCTCCTCTATACCCTCATCACCATCCCCGAGACTCCCATTTCCCCTTTTCACCTCTTTTCCCCTCCCTTCTTTCCCTTCCACCCACATCCCTCCCTCCACCTTTACAGTTCACTCCTCTCTGTATCTAATGTCTTTTCACCTCCAGCCTTTGTCTCAACCTGCAATGGACCTGTCCATTCCCTCCACAGATGCTGCCTGACCCACTAGTTTCGTCCAACAGTTCTTCTAGATGGCTCCCCAACCAGTGTCTCTACTGTGTTCCATGATTCTGTTCTTGCGTCCTCACCACCCCTCACATTGGAACAAGGATCCTCTGGTCCTCGCCTTTCACCACATCAGCTTCCGCATCCAGGAGATTTCCCTTGCCTCCAATGTGATCCCACCACCAGTTACAGAGACTGCTCCCTGAGCAGCTACTTGGTTCTCTCAACCCTTCCCACCCAAACCACTCACTCCTCAGGTACTTTCTGCTACAACTGCAGGAGATGTAACACCTGTCCCTACACCTGCCCCCTCAATATTTGTAACTCTTCCATCCTTTTTGTTTTGCATCGCCTACGATTTCATCTGTTACCATTGTGCAACCATCTGCTTATCAAAGCGTCCCTCACCTGTATTAACCAACATCTACAGGGCATTTTCCTGCCCCTCCATTCTTCCCCTCACCCTCACCCAAACCCAAACAACATCCAGTTATCCAGAAACACTGCCAGATCTGCTGAGTTATTCCATCATTTTTTTTTTTTTTGTAAACTGCCATCTACAGTTCCTTGTTTCTACATTGCTCGACAGCTTTGTTTTGTTCCGGTGTCTTGATAATAATGGCTTGTTTACCTTTTGAGCTTGATGTGTAGGCCGATGTCTTCTTTGTTCCTCGGGTGCTCATGGTATTTTATGAAACATTAGCTAGCTTTAGATGCATCAGCACTGATTACATTCCAGGTTAGGCATGTCTGTTGCATGATCGCAGACAATGATGAATGGCATGTAATCCTTATCAGGGGCTGTTTGGACAAATCTCGGCTTTTTTTGAATGGCTGGTCACCATAGTAAATTTCAGGCAAGCTGGTTCTAGGTTGCCTGGTACAAATATACCTGGCTGTGGGCTGTTCTTTCAAAATAGGAAGAATTAAAAATAAGAATTGACCTGTTTTTAAAACATGACATAAGTTCAGAAGTCTGGAATGAGCCAGGATCAGAGGATTAGAATCAGATGAGAAATGGTTATAGGCCTCTCAACAGTCACATCACCGTTGGACAGAGTATTTGTCACAAAATAATGAGGTGACCCTATAATAATCTTGAGGGAATTTCAATTTCATAAACTCAAAATCAAATTGCCTAGTGTGGTCAAGATGATGAGATCAGAGAATGGATTTGAGTCGGTTTCCGAGAATAGCATATATTGAACCAAACAGGGACCAGCTAATTTTAGATCTTGTGTAATGAGGCAGGTAATTATGAATTTCTCATGAAAATATCTTCTGGAGAAGAAATATAATAGTGCAAGTATATTTTGCATCAAGTTTAATATTGACAAAATTAAATAATGAAAATGGTTAAACAGAAAAATCTAAACTAAAATATTTTTTGAAAAAGCATTTGAAAAGGTATAGCTGGACTTATTCTGAAACATAAAACATTATTAGAAAAATCAAACAAAATGGAACAACCTAATGAAGAACAAATATAATGAACAAATTAACACCAGTTTTGTAGAATGTTCTGCCTGCATGCTTTTATGATGAAGCCTTCACTTCAAGCTCAAGCTTGTAGCTTTGTATCTGAAACATTAATCAAGTTTAAGTCAAGTTCATTGTCATATGAGGTACATGATCAATGACAATATTTTTTGTAGCAGGATCACAGGCATATTAACTTAGACAGCACACAAAAACTTATTACGCATAAATTACACACATTTTGCGAGACAATGAAAGGATACATCTGCAAAATAAAAAAGACATGAGTACAAAAACATAATTAGAAAATGAATCCATGGTGGTGCAGGAGATGGTTTGTAGTGTTCCATTGCTGAGATAGGATTAGGGTTGTGCAGGTTGGTACAAGGACCAGATGGTTGTAGGAAAGTATCTGTTCCTGAGCCTAGTTCAAAGGTTTCAAAGGTCAACTCTCCACCACCACCGGCCCATCAATGAGAATTGGCACGTGGTCTCCCAACTTTCCCAAAGTCAACGAATAGCTCCTGATTTTAGCAACAATGGATGAGTGGTATCTGTTGCAGCACCACTCAACCAGGTGTTTTATCTCTTGCACGTATGCTGATTCATCACCATCCATAATTCAGCCAATAACATTAAATTTATAGTGATGACAACAAATATCTCTGAGGCTAATTGTCTTGGGGCAAGTTTTCCTGATGCTTACTGTTTTCATTTCACCATTTGCTTTGTGTAACTACCAAAGGAATTGAAATAGCTGTTCATGATTTTGTGCTTAACTATCTAATGGGCCGCTTTAAAGGAATTCAAAGCATGCACAGTGCATGGAACTATTAGAGATGCACAATGCAAAGTCCGCATGTATGTCTTTTTGCGCATTACTCTACCATGAACATATTTGATTGAAAATTAGATTAAACTCTCCCAGTGGTACAGTAATTGCTGTGCTTTTTATTATTTTTCTTGCCACTTGATTCGGTGCATTCAGAATGATTCTTTTAAACTCTTGTTTAATATTCTCAAACATTACAATATATCAGCATTATCTAATATCCAAGATGTATCTTGGATTTTACAATACTGCAATATCCAAGATATCCAAAAATTGCAAGATTATCTGCAGAATTATGCAAAATATACAATGTTACTACACATACTCAAGTTTCAGGCGCAAATCAAAATTAAAAATGGCTCCTCAATACAGTATTGACATTTTTTTTCATCTGTGGTTACATGTGGATATTGCTTTAATCTCATCCACAAGCCTTCAGACGAAATAATTAAAATTGGTTTATATTTAATTTATAATTTAACAAAAAATGGAACTACATTGAATGTCCTCGCCATTACAATGACTGATTCCAACATTGTTTTTTAAAATTCTGCAGATAGCTGTTATGACAGTGACTCTGTTCCCAATTCGTCTTCTGCTAGCTGCTTTCATGATGTTGCTGGCTTGGCCAATTGCATTCCTTGCTGCATGGGGACGTATTGAAAAAGAACCCGATAAACCTACAAATTTGTGGAAAAAGTGAGTAAATAATATTATTATTCTGTTCATTTTGAGACATTAACTAAAGATCGAATATGTGTGCTATACCTCAATTAAGAATCAAAATATTATGGTCAGTTTGAAAGTTCTAAATATTTTTAGAAGACACTTGTTTAGATGAAACATGTTTATTTGCACTCTTGTCCGTAATTTTGTGTTTGCAGCATTTACTGTCCTAATTTAAAGATCAACTTTTAAATACTTGTATGTATTTTTGGATAAGTAACACATAAAGGATGTACACAAAGTCAATAAAGTAGGGGCTAGTTTGTTGGCTTCCAAACACAGCCAGGTATTGTTGGTTCATGCCACAATTTGAAATGGAATAGCCAGCATTTATCTGTTTCAACAGCAATAAGTGCATGACTTCCATGTGGACTTTCAAATATAGAAGCCTGAGGTTTAGTGACCGATTTCAAAAGCTAGATCTTTCAGTTTGTTTCTCCATTGGATATCCCATTGAATTCAGTGGACATTGTAGGGCTGCAGATTCAGAGACAAGGGGTAGGTAAGTTCCTTTATAAAAAATAATTTCATGCATCTAAATTTCAAATAAGCTTAAAATTCATACCAGGTAAAATTAAAGAAAACTTTTAAATGCATCAGTATGAAGAGATTTTATACTGAGATTTTATAAAAAGCAATTAAATGATGGTCTTGGTTGTTTTAGATGGCAAAGCTAGAAGTAGACCTTTACTTGATTTCATAGTCTACCGAGGCTGGATCTCATTCAGTTTCAACAGGAGTGCTGCCATTCCAGGGCATTTTGTGCTGACAAGATGGCCCAGACCTGGGAAATGTAAGCATGGAAAAACCGTGGGGAATAATCCTTGGTCAGTAGGATTCTGATCATAGTAACAGCTTATATTGAGGTTAGGATTTGGGGCATAGCTCAGTTTGGGAACATTTTTTTAAATCCCTAGTGATGCATTTATATATGCATTTATATATGCATAGTATAATGGAATTTGGGTCATATATCAATGCAAAGATCCAGGGATTAATACCCAGCTCACATAATTTGCATCTGTTTCATTTGTAATGTCAGATTTTAAAGTGTTTCTTGTTTTAATCTTCTGGGAATCTACAAAGTATGGAAAATGTGGTTTGGTGATATGAATCATTGTACATGAGTAGAATAAGAATTTCATCCCAATCTGAATTTCAAGTTTACTTTATTGTCCAACTTCTACTGACAATGATCCATTCATCCTGGTTTTTATAATCCATTTGAGAGTAAAAATCTCCAAACAAAACAAATATTGAAACTTTCCAGTTGGCCATGATTTCAAAACATTTTTTTGATTCCTTTATTTTCAAGTTTAGTTGGAATTTACTTTCAGTCTCTTATTTTGGAACAGAAACAAACAAAGTTAATGGACAGGGAAAGGCCAGCTATTTCATGAAAACTTACCTAATCTTGGACAACCATCTTATTTACTGCTACCTCCTTTGGGAGATGGGTGATGGGGCAGTTGATAGGACTGTCAGGAGATCCTGGAAAATATATCACTTTCCATTTCTTGAAAGCTTCCTCTCGGTAAATGCTGAGATCAGGTGAAATTCATATTCATTTTGTCAGCAGAGCCTTTGGTTAATTGAGGAAAAGAAAATTAGAAAAATCAAAGTGTAAAATACTACCAGTACTGTGAGCACAAATTCCTCCACATCCACCGGAAGGATGTAACCATCAACAATGTTCTCACCAACACTGAGGCTGTAATTATATTTGGACTTGTCATTGGCATGCCCATTCGCAGATTTACAAAACACTGTATAGGGTGATTTCACGAAAGGTCACTGGAGCGTAGATCCTGACCCACGTGACCGCAAATTTTAACTGGAGGATACTCGTCACTTCCGGTACATGTTAGTGAATGGGAAAACACGCACTTTCACACCCGTTAAAAACATCGAAACCGGCCAGTTTTTGAGCTGCAATTTACTGTGCCAGTCGGGGTGACCGTGAGGCACAACTACCTAAATTTGCAGTCCAAAAGAAAGATAGAAACTAAGCTAAATTCAAGAGGGAGCTGAAGGTGCAAAAACAGCGGAAGTGCTTAGTGTCATGGAGATTTAAAGATCAAAAATATCGGGAATTATCACGTTTGCTCGCTGCATTTCATCAAATGTAAGGCATTATTGACTTTTTTTTATCTTTATTCATTTGTTATATGAAAAGTTTTAAAAGTGAAAAATCCGTCAGTAAAATTGCAAAATCGCCCATGGTTCTCAGGTGGGTTTTAACATGCAAAATGAAAACGCTTCTGAAGCTACATTTACCATTTAAATAATCATAAACTATCAATGCATTTTGAAATAAATTTTACTCAGATGCAAGCTAAGGAATGGGATAATTGTCAGCTGTTGGTTGGACAAAATCAGGACATTTTATTATTTGCCAAAATATATTTCTCAATGTTTCTTGTTTAAAGCCTGCACAATCACCCAAACTACTTATTTATTTATCATCTAATAACAGACAAGCCTGCAGCATGGAATGATGTCAACAATCCTGATTGGGCACCCACTGTGAGCAGGATAGACAATGTGCACAAGAACGCCATGCACATGCAACAAGAAGAGAGTATTAAAGCAGATTTGGCCGCAGCTATAGATGCTTGAGATGCTTTATTTCAAAACGCATTGATAGTTTACGATTATTTAAATGGTAAATGTAGCTTCAGAAGCGTTTTCATTTTGCATGTTAAAACCCACCTGAGAACCATGGGCGATTTTGCAATTTTATTGACGGGATTTTTCACTTTTAAAACTTTTCATATAACAAATGAATAAAGATTAAAAAGTCTAATGCCTTACTTTTGATGAAATGCAGCGAGCAAACGCGATAATTCCCGATATTTTTGATCTTTAAATCTCCACGACAAATGTCCGCTAAGCACTTCCGCTGTTTTTGCACCTTCAGCTCCCTCTTAAATTTACCTTAGTTTCTATCTTTCTTTTGGACTGTAAATTTACGTAGCTGTGCCTCACGGTCACCCCGACTGGCACAGTAAATTACAGCTCAAAAACTGGCCGTTTTCAATGTTTTTAACGGGTGTGAAAGTGCGTGTTTTCCCATTCACTAACATGTACCGGAAGTGACGAGTATCCTCCAGTTAAAATTTGCGGTCACGTGGGTCAGGATCTACGCTCCAGTGACCTTTCGTGAAATCACCCTATTCGTGGCTCTTGTCACAGGGGTATGGACAGACAGGCAATAATTTAAGGATGTGTTCAAAGCAGTCTTGGAAAATATGCAATATCACCATTTAATCTGCGAGACCTATGGCCCATGATTACACTGAATGGAAAAGAGTATTTGATACAGTATTTCAATCGTCAAGCTTACGCATTGATAGATGCAGAACCTAAATGTAAATGGTGGAAGGAGCGCACCACCAGCTAGCCCTATCGGACACCTATATCCCATATGTGGAGGAGTTAGCAGTTCCCTTCAGTCATCTCACGATTCACAAAACTGGAAGCAAGTCATTTTTGATTTAGAGGAACTTTCTGAAAGTAGGAGAAACCAACTATTATGTAACAGAAAAATAATAGAAATAATCAGCAGACTGGGTCCATCTCATGGTGAGGGACCTGAAAGTCAACTTAATTTTTCTTAACAGGTGTTTGACTGCCAGAGCACTTCCACTTTATTTCCGATTGCTGGCATCTGTAGCTTTTTTGCTTTTCGTCTCGTACAATCTGAGTTTATTTTTCATTTGGTTATGCAAGGTTTTTTATACAAGGGAGAAATTGATATAATTGATGCAGATATGTCAAACATTGTTTCTAGATTAATGCCAGGAACAAGGAAAGTTAATAGAACAAACTTAAGGTAATGGGAGGATGTAAAAATGGAGTGTCATCCACTAGGAACCAGGGCTTATACTATTTAATTATAACATTAACTAGACTAAGTGTGACCCGCTGTGTCCAAGTAGCACGGGAGGCTGGTCCCCCAACGCAATATTCCACCATTCACCCGTTCTCCCGACGCAACCCATTCCCCCAACGCAATATTCCACCACTCACCCATTGCCCCTAACTGCGCAGGCGCGGCTCATTTCCCCTCATTCCCCCGGGGAGGGGAGGGGTGGTGTGTGGGCGGGGGGAGGGTGTGTGGGTAGGGGGGTGGTGAGGGGGATTCTAGAATGGGGGGTTGTGAGGGCGGGGGTTTGTGTGGAGGGGGGTTTTTGTTGGGGGAGGGGAGTGTGGGGGGTGGGTGTGTGTGCGGGGGGGGGGTGGGGCAGGTGGGTTGTGGAGGGAGGGGAGTGTGGATGGGGGGGTGGGTTTGGAGGGGAGGGGGTATGGGCGGGGAGGTTGTGGGGGGGGGGGGATGTGTGGACAGGGGTGGAGGGGAGGAGAGAACTCAGATGAAAGACGGGGAAGAGCCATCGGGGGGGGAGGGGTATCACGGGGGAGGGGAGCAGGAGTCAGCGAGGTGGGCTAGAGGGGAAGGGGCAGGTGCTGGCTGTGCGATGGGGACTCACAGCGGGTGCTGGTCGCTGGTCGTTCTCCCCGCTAACTTTTACATTATGCCACTGATCAGAACGAAACTTGGTGCACCCACAGCACAGGAGAACAGTGAGTGACCTGGCGGAAAAATCATAGCGCTATCGCGTACCGTTTTTCGCAAATGGAAAAACCGCGCAAACCAGAAGATAACAAGATCAGAGTTTTAGTTATGTAGAGATAGATAACATTGGATGTGTTGAAACATTAAAAAAATAGTTCTATAACTATTTTACAAATCAGGAATTCAACACAATAAAGTAACTATCATAAAAAATATATTTTCTTTAAATGTTGGATATTTTAATTTGAATGTGGTCTTTAAATAAAAAACATAGCAATATGTTCTGAACTTTCTATCGCAACGGCAGCAGGCAGTCAGGGTGGGCAGTAGGACATCAAAAACCATAGCCGTGAGCACTGGCTCACCCCAAGGCTGTGTCCTAAGCCCCCTGCTGTTTAGTCTGCTGACACATGACTGTACTGCTAGACTCAACAACAACTTCATCAACAAGTTCGCTGATGACACAACAGTGGTGGGTCTCATCAGTGACAATGATGAATCGGCGTACAGGATGGAGGTGGAGCTGCTCACAGGTTGGTGCAAATCCCACAACCTCATTCTCAACGTGGTAAAAACTAAGGAGATGGTGGTTGACTTCAGGAGGGCGGGGAAACAACACCATACACCTCTGCACATCGATGGAGCTGATGTGGAAAGGGTCAGCAGCGTGAAGTTCCTAGGACTACACCTGTCAGATGACCTGACGTCCACGGCCAACACCACAGCACTAGTCAAGAGAGCCCAGCAGCGACTACACCCTCTCCGAAGACTACGTAAAGCAGGTCTCCCCACTACACACCTACGGACTTTTTATAGGGGGACAATCGAGAGCACATTGACCTACGGCATCACTTCCTGGTTCGGGAGTTGCAAGGCGTACGAACGGCACCAACTAGACAGGATTGTGAAGACCGCCAGCAGGATTATTGGTGCTCCACTCCCTTTCCTGCTGGACATGCAGGAAGAGATGTATCAGCAGAGCCATCTCCATCATCAAAGACCCCTACCACCCATCGCATCACATATTCTCCGTCCTGCCATCTGGGAAGAGGTACAGGAGCATTAGCTGCAAAACCAGCAGGACGCTCCTCAGCTTCCCGCAGGCTATAAGACTGCTAAACGGACTTTGCCCCCTGCCAAAGTATCGCGAACCAACCACCAACCTGGACACACTGCAGCAGAGCCACTGCCGTGCCGCTGCCGATCGGAACGCCTGTTGAATGTTTAGTAGAGTGTTAAATTTGTTCATGATATATGTATTTTTATTTCTATTTATTTTTAATGCACACTGAATGGACACTGGTTGAGCAACGTTTTTTTGTTTCCTCTGGGTATGTGAATACTCGGGAAATGACAATAAAGATATACAATAAGATCTGAACAAGACATTGCAATCTTCTGTATCTCAATCACCTGATCCAAATCGATCTCAGCCAATTGGAAAGGAATGCCAAACAAAACGCCTAAAGTGCTTTTAAAATATGTATTTCGTAATTATGCACAATGGGATCCGTACCTCCAACTTGGGGATCCCGAAACCATCATCTTTCACCCTAGAATATGAAATTCATTATTTGAATAATTGGGGAGCTGCAAATACTCTGTGATATATAATCCAAGAATATCTTCTAACTTAAAATATCTTGTGAATATTCATTCAAAACAAAGGAGTAATGTAAAGGTCTTGATCTCCATTTTTTTTAACTGGCTTATGCCAAGCTCTGGAGGGGTTCTTAACCCATTTCTCGACGTTATTAAACCAAACAACCGTGCAGCTGTTCTGGGTGTCAGGGCATTTACAAATATGTCTGGACTGATATAATTTACTTCACTTCCATTCAAATGCCTTTTCATAACATTATTAAAATTGAAACTTGTTCTTAAAAGCCATGTTAAAAACTTGCCGTTTTGCTGATATCTATCTGTTTTGCAACGTAATGTTTACAGTACCTTGATGCTTTGATGTGCCCTTGAGAGAATCGCTCAAAGGCTTCACTGGAAAAGGCCATGGTGGTGCCAATATGTATTGGCGGTTAATGGTTAATAATTTGCATCCATCCCTATCCAAAAAACAGAATTGAAATATCCAGTACTAAATTAAAATGGGGGGATAGTGTCGTACCTTGCTTAACCCTCCCATCATGAGGGGGATGGTTACAATCTTACATTGCCATTTTCAATAAAAATGGCCAGGCTTTGTATACGTCTGAGAAGAAGGTCAACTCCCATCCTACCCAAAGTCTTGCTTGGAAGCCTGTGGCTGATGGAGTCTAATGGGCCTGTCCCACTTAGACAATTTTTTCAGCGGACTGCTGGCGACTGTCAAGACAGACACACGCACAGGCACACGGGCACAGAGAGAGACACACACACAGACAGACAGACAGACAGACACACACACACACACACACACAGGCAGAGAGACACACACAGGCAGAGACACACACACAGGCAGAGACACAGACAGACAGACGCACACACACACACACACACACACACACACAGACAGACAGACACACAGGCAGACACACAGACAGACAGACACACACACACACAGACAGAGAGACAGACACACACACAGAGACAGACACTAGTGAAAACATCCTCTCCACAGTCACTCTATCCAGGTCTTTCAGTATTTGATAAGTTTCAATGAGGCCCCACCCCTCATCCTTCTAAACTCCAGTGAATACAGGCGTGGTTCCTTGAACACTCATCATATGTTAACCCAATCATTCCTGAGATCATTCTCGTAAACCTCCTCTGGACCCTGTCCAACACCAGCACATCCTTCCTCGGATATGGGGCCCAAAATTCCTCACAATACTCCAAATGCAGTCTTACAAGTGCCTTATAAAGCCTCAGTATGACATCCCTGTTTTTATATTCTAGCCCTCTCGAATTAAATGCTAGCATTGAATGCGCCTTCCTTACTACCGATTCGACTTGCAAATCAACTTTTTGAGAATCCTGCACAGCACTCCCAAGTCTCTTTGCTTTCTCTACACTACCTGCCCCTCCACATTATATTTGTGGATAAAGGGTACAGCATTTAGAGAAAAGATATAACATCAAAGTCCAATTAAAGATAGTTCAAAGGTCTCCAATGAGGTAGATGGGAGGTCAGGATTGCACTCTAGCTGATGGAAGACCATCCAGTTGTGTGCTAAGAGCTGGGAAGAAACTGTTCCTGAATCTGGAGGTATGTGTTTTAAAACTTCTGTAATTCTTGCCTGATGGGAGAGGGAGAAGAGAAAGTGACTGGGGTGAGTGGGCCTTGATTATGCTGGTGGCCTTGCCGAAACAGCATGACGTGTGGATGGAGTCAGTGGAAGGGAAGCTGGTTTGTGCGATGGTCGAGGCTGTCCACAACACCCTGCAATTACTTGCGGTCTTGGAAGGAGCTGTTCCCAAAACATGTTGTGATGCATTACTATGGCGCATCTGTAGAAGTTGGTGAGAGTTGTTGGGGACATGCTGAACTTCTGAAGACTTCTAAGGAAGTAGAGCCATTGGTGTGCTTTCTTGGCCATTCCTTCGATATGGCTGGGTATTGAGACCTGTTGTCAGAGGAATAAACCAAGAATTTTCTTGATGGTGAGCTTTTGCTACATGCAATGATCCATGCAATGCTTCTTCAAAATTGCTGGTCACTATTAATCGTTGATCTCAGTCCCTAAATTCAATCATTTTGCAATAAAGTCTAACATTTCAATTGCTCACCTTATTGCTTATTGCACTTGCATGTTAGCTTTCAGTTACTTTTATACTGAAAATCAACATTCTCTTATCGCTCACTGTAAACAAATAGTTTGGGCTTGTGCAATGTGCCAAAGAAACATTCTAAATAGCATCCAGTCTGACTTATTTTTACCATTGTAATTTTCTATTGTCGTCGCTCTTTGCTTAATAGAAGAATATGCATTGTAAATGTGATCTTGTTATTAACTGCAAAATGGATTTATGTTTTGCCTCTTTTTTAGATTAAGTTATCAATGTAATAGATATGTTTTTGGAAAAATCCAGCAGAATGCATTCTGCATCATTCTTTTTAAACTCCATATTTAATAAATGCTTACGAAGTGGGAACAGGGCAAAGCCATATGACCTATTTTGTCTGCTGCATAATGCAGTAAGACTATAGCTGATCTGAATGTAACTAACTCTGCATCCCAAACCACCACATTAAACTTTCACCCTCTTGCTTGTCAACTAGGCCATTTGCTTTCCAAATACAAGTTTCCACTGAGATTATGAAACCGGAGGTTCTGCTTATTTGATGCGCCGATTATATGGAGCCACTTGTTTAGTCCTACCTTTGTCATTGATGCCTTTGTTTACCATAACGATGGAATCCCCTCCCTGCAACAATGTTTCTCTCCAAAAGGACAGGTAACTCAAACCTTGGCACTGGCCAAGCAGCACAGATTTCTAGAATTTAGCTGTAGATGACGGTGTCAATGCCCTTCACTATATTGTCCTCTACTAATACTTTTTTGCTCCCCCAATCTTTGATTTTTGCTCCCCCAACAAGGTATCACAGTCGGGTACTTTGTTCATTGAATTGAATTGAATCCATTTTATTAGCCAAGTATGTATACATAAAAGGAATCTGCCTTAGTGCTTTGCCCACCAGTAACAACACAATATAGTAGACAATTAGAAATAAAACATTATAATTTAAACATGTGAAGAATGAAATAAAATACCAGAGCACAAGGGGGCCACAGACTTTTGGCTGTTGAGTAGAGCTATTGCTCGTGGAAAAAAACTCTTTTTATGTCTGGCTGTGGTGGCTTTGACAGTCTGGAGTCGCCTTCCAAAGAGAAGTGCTTCAAAGAGTTTGTGGCCAGGGTGAGAGTGGTTAGAGATGATCATGCCCGCTGCTCTCTTCCTGGCCCTTGCAGTGTACTGTTCGTCGATGGGGGGGTCGAATGATGCGCTGCAGCCTCTGGATGTCATGCTTGGTGGCTGAGCCAAACCAGACCATGATGGAGAAGGTGAGGACAGACTCTATGATGGCGGTATAAAACTGGACCATCATTGCCTATGGCAGATTGTGTTTTCTCAGCTGCCGCAAGGAAGTACATCATCTGTTGGGCCTTTTTGGCTGTGGAGTCGATCGTGGCCTCCCATTTAAGGTCCCTGTTTACAAATACACAGGACTGGATGTTAAAAATCCAATGCCAATATCAATTTACTCCCGATGGTGATGGGAGCCTTCTGCACTCACCTATGCTACTCCGATGTTGAGAAAGGCTAGGCAGACACGTCATTGGGGTTATCAAGTGGGCACCTACTTTCATCGACGTTTTGCTGATTGAACCCACGACGTCTCCAGTCGACTCAGCGGTGCATTCTGGCGTCCCAGAACCAGCCCCCTCTGCATCTGTCTAGTCGGTTATTTGGGAGACCAAATGGGGTCTTTCCTCTTCAGCCAGAGCCACTGGCTACTCCGCTCTGCCACCCGTGATGTTTCTTTGATGGCCTGGCGTAGGGCTTGTCCGTTGATCCTCAGGTCCTTCACCAGTCTTAAGGTAAATAACCATATATAACCATATAACAATTACAGCGCGGAAACAGGCCATCTCGGCCCTTCTAGTCCATGCCGAACACGTATTCTCCCCTAGTCCCATCTACCTGCACTCAGACCATAACCCTCCATTCCTTTCCCGTCCATATTACTATCCAATTTATTTTTAAATGATAAAATCGAAGCTGCCTCCACCACCTCCACTGGAAGCTCATTCCACACAGCTACCACTCTCTGTGTAAAGAAGTTCCCCCTCATGTTGCCCCTAAACTTCTGTCCCTTAATTCTCAAGTCATGTCCTCTTGTTTGAATCTTCCCTACTCTCAGTGGGAAAAGCTTATCCACGTCAACTCTGTCTATCCCTCTCATCATTTTAAAGACCTCTATCAAGTCCCCCCTTAACCTTCTGCGCTCCAAAGAATAAAGACCTAACTTGTTCAACCTTTCTCTGTAACTTAGTTGCTGAAACCCAGGCAACATTCTAGTAAATCTCCTCTGTAGTCTCTCTATTTTGTTGACATCCTTCCTATATTTAGGCGACCAAAATTGTACACCATTCTCCAGAATTGGCCTCACCAATGTCTTGTACAATTTTAACATTACATCCCAACTTCTATACTCAATGCTCTGATTTATAAAGGCCAGCACACCAAAAGCTTTATTTACCACCCTATCTACATGAGATTCCACCTTCAGGAAACTGTGCACAGTTATTCCTAGATCCCTCTGTTCAACTGCATTCCTCAATTCACTACCATTTACCATGTACGTCCTATTTTGATTTGTCCTGCCAAGATGTAGCACCTCACACTTATCAGCATTAAACTCCATCTGCCATCTTTCAGCCCACTCTTCCAACTGGCCTAAATCTCTCTGTAGACTTTGAAAATCTACTTCATTATCCACAACACCACCTATCTTAGTATCATCTGCATACTTACTAATCCAATTTACCACACCATCATCCAGATCATTGATGTACATGAGAAACAACAGTGGACCCAACACAGATCCCTGTGGCACCCCACTAGTCACTGGCCTCCAATCTGACAAACAGCCATCCACCATTACTCTCTGGCATCTCCCATTCAGCCACTGTTGAATCCATCTTGCTACTCCACCATTAATACCCAACAATTGAACCTTCTTAACCAACCTTCCATGAGGAACCTTGTCAAAGGCCTTACTGAAGTCCATATATACAACATCCACTGCTTTACCCTCATCAATTTCCCGAGTAACCTCTTCCAAAAAATTCAAGAAGATTTGTCAAACATGACCTTCCAGGCACAAATCCATGTTGACTGTTCCTAATCAGACCCTGTTTATCCAGATGCTTATATATATTATCTCTTAAGTATCCTTTCCATTAATTTGCCCACCACTGACGTCAAACTAACAGGTCTATAATTGCTAGGTTTACTCTTAGAACCCTTTTTAAACAATGGAACAACATGCGCAGTACGCCAATCCTCCGGCACTATTCCCGTTTCTAATGACATTTGAAATATTTCTGTCATAGCCCCTGCTATTTCTACACTAACTTCCCTCAATGTCCTAGGGAATATCCTGTCCGGACCTGAAGACTTATCCACTTTTATATTTTTCAAAATGTTGCCACGAATCCTCGACATCCAACTTCTACCGGGCAGATCTTAGCTCTCCAGCCCCGCTGTTCTGCCTCTGCTGCAAGCTCTGTATATCGCAGTTTCTTTCTTTCGAAGGCTTCCTGCACAGCATCCTCCCAAGGGACTGTGAGCTCCACAAAATACACCATGCGCTGAGAGTTCGACCAGAGCACAAGATCAGGCCTCAAGTTGGTGATGGCTATCTCTGATGGAACTGTAAGCCGTTGGTCCACATCCACCAGCATCTGCCAATCCCGGGCTGCCTCCAGCTGTCCAAACCTGGTCCTTGGTGGAATTTGTGAGACTAGAGAGAGGCAGCTGGAGTACCCCCTGACCGTACAGGCCTACGTTGCTCAGGCACCAAGGAACACCTAACCACCTTCTCACGAAAGAGCTGATTGTTCTTTCTATCTTCTCGACTCTTGTGAGGGTGATGTCATACATGGTTAGTGGCCACATAAGGCGAGGTAGCAACCCAAACTGCAGGCACCATATTTTCAGCTTTCCAGGCAGCATGGATCGGTCGATGTTCACCAGGCCTTTGATGACTTCTTGCCTAAACTTGTTAGCCTGATCAGTGTCCTTCAGTTTAGAGATATACCATCTTCCCAGACTTTTGATTGGCTTCTCTGACACAGTTGGAATAGGTTCTTGATCAATGAAGAACCTTTGACCTGTCAGTTTGCCTTTGATTATAGAAATGCTTCTTGATTTGGATGGCTTGAATTTCATTCTGACCCCAGTGATGTTCTCTTGAAGCTTCCCTGAAAGGCGCCTGGTGCAAGGTGCTGTTGTTGTTATGATTGTCATGTCATCCATGTAGGCCCTGATGGGTGGTAGACGGACTCCAGACTTCAGCCGCTCACCACCCACTACCCACTTGGAGGCCCTTATGATGACTTCCATAGCCATTGTAAAAATCAATGGGGAGATGGTACACCCCACCATAATGCCAATCTCCATGCAGTGCCATGTGGTCGTGAAGTCAGGCGTGGTGAAACAGAGCTGCAGATCTTGAAAATAAGCCTTGACAAGGCTTGCGATAGTCTCTGGTATCCTGAAGAAGTCAAAGGATGCCCAGAGGAAACTGAGAGACAGTTCCAAACGCGTGGTCAAGGAAAATGACATGCAGATCTCTCTTCTCTTTTCTTGCAGTCTGGATTTGGTGCCAAATCATGCTGGTATGTTTGAGACATCCAGAGAACCCTGGGATGCCTGCTTTTTGGACTGTTGTATCCACAAGGTTGTTTCTCTCTAAATAGCTGGTCATCCACTGAGCTATGATGCTGAAGAAAATCTTACCCTCTACATTGAGGAGACTAATAGGGCAGAATTGGCTGATATCTGTAGATTCCTTCTCCTTCGGAATTAGGATTCCTCCTGCCCTGCGCCATACTTTTGGAATGTCTTTCTTCTCCCAAGTCACTCTCATTAGCCTCCACTGGAAGCGAAGAACATCAGGAGCACTCTTGTAGAGTCGATACGGAACCCCATTTGGCCCTGGGGCCGAAGATGCTCTTGCCCGCTTTACTGTCTGTTCCACCTCCCTTCACTTTGGAGGACTAATGTCCATCTTGTGCTCTGGTTGTTCAATTGGTGGAATGTCCGATGGAATAGCTGTCTTCTGGTGTCTCTTGCCATCCACATGCATTCTTTCCAGATGCTCGTCCAGCTCCTGCCTTGATGTTTTCAGGTTTCCTCCCTTTTCTTTGATGAAAAGTGATTTTATGAACTCGTAGGGGTCCTTGAAGAAGCGTGATCTCGTTCTTTCTTTCTTTTTTTGTGATTTCCGCAGGTACTCTGCTCGTCTAAGGGTTGCTAAACAGTTTTTGATGTTCACCTGGAGAATGTTGATGCCCTCCTTCTCACTATCAGAAGCCTTCCTCCACGGCGTCTTGAGCTGCCTTCTCTCCTGGATTAGGCATTCCATCTCCTTTTGCCGTCTGGATTTGCTTTCCAAAGCTGGTGCCTTTTCCTTTTTCTCCCTTAGTCCATATCGTTCTGCTCCATAGCCATAGATGATGTCCCCCATCTTGTCAAGCTTTCTTTCAACTGAACCCCTTAGTCAGATACTGGTCAGGTCTGCATTTATGGTCTCCCATTCTTCTCCGAGGCTCCAGGCCATTTCACGCGAGGTTTTCTTCTGCTGATCTTTTTCTCCATTGCTGGTTTTCTTGGCTGGATGGGCTCCATATCTTCTTCTGCCTGCGTAACTGTGCTTGAGTTTCCTTCATTAGGGGGGCTGATGCCCTGCGAACTTTGGTGAGACTTCACTCGCTGGACGTCATTCGACTTACTTGATTGACTTCTCAGGAAGTACTTAAAAAATGCGAGGTCCCTGTTTTCCCTCTCTCAAGCACCCTTTCTTTCCTTGATGTATTTTCAAGCCCTTTGAAGATGTTATTTTCATCCAGCCGCAGGAACAGACCTGAAGCCTCTTCTCGGATGATTATTGTGCGCGTGGTTCTTGTTGAGTGCATGTATTGATGGTGATGCTGAAGATTATGGTTCCAAAGAACTTAAATGACTCCACAAATGTGACTGTGGTGTTGTTGATGGTGAGGGGGGCGAGGGGGGGAGCTCTCCTAAAGTCTACAATCAATTCCACTGTCTTAAGTGGAGCTCCAGGTTGTAGCGATGGCACCAGAACGTCACCTGTGTCACTTCCTGTCTGTAGGCAGATTCTTCCCCATCCTGGATCAGTCCAATAAGGGTTGTGTCGTCCCCTCCTCTCACTCACCCTAACAAGCTGCTCATGCCTCAACCCATTGGACAAACGCAAAATCTGTGGCTTCTGCACCCTGATCTCATGCCCCCCCCACCTTGCCGTTGCCTATCCCTGACCAGATCAGAATATACTATCTACTAGGGGGTCATTCACCTGACCAAATCATTTAATTAACCAAGTTTGTAACACTTTACTGAGTTAAAGCTCCTTGGCTGGAGGTATATTTGCCATGGATCACATTTTCATTCAGCAACTTCAGATGCCCACAGCCATGCCATATTCAATTTTCTACCATTTGTAATGCATTGACTAGCAACCTAATCGTTTTATATTTTAAATCTTAGCGACTAGTGTAGCTGGGTCATGTTGGCCGGCGTGGGCTAGTTGGGCCGAAGGGCCTGCTTCAACGCTCTATGACTATGATCAAATGGATCGCTTACTAATACTCGCAAAGAGCTAACTTCTTTCCTCAACATGTGACACTCTGAAAACCTCACTAGCCTTTGATGTAGCTTAGAAAGAAAATATGTATACATTTCCTTTTTATCACTGAAGCAATTTAAGGAAGATCAGCACTAACTTCATCCTCTCTGACAAATTTAATAAAGAATAGAGAAACCTTGGTCAATTGGAATCTGAATATAAATATAAACCATGCCATTTTTTGTGAACTTCTGTTTGATTATGAAAGTTGCTAGCGTTCTCCAGCTGAAAAAGATAACTAGCATTTTTGTTTTAATGAGATGAAGTGTGACGTAAGTGAAATTGATAGATTATATAATTTGTGTGATATTTTTTTCCCCCCAGCTGTTGCATTTTCAATTGTAGCCTTTGACACATTTATATTTTGTATCTTGTAGGGCATTGGATTTTTTGCTGAAAGTGATAATGAGAGCTATGTGGTTTGCGGGTGGCTTTCATTGGATGAGTATAAAGGGACGTCGTGCATTGCCAACAGAAGCACCAATAATTACTTTAGCACCACATTCTTCATATTTTGATGCTATTCCGGTTACCATGACCATGGCTTCCATTGTAATGAAGGCAGAAAGCAAAGACATCCCTATATGGGGAAGTAAGTAATTTCTTACTAAATGTGCTATAATAGGTGAAGAGGAATGCAGTGTCGCCATGAGAAATTTGCTGAAATCACTGTGCTGTACCACGCATTCATCATTTGTTAGCCTGCATTGATATACATTTGTTTCACACCCAGTACCCTCAGATCCTGAAATATGTGTGTCCAGCATGGTTAGGATATACTCTATAACCAGCCTGCCATGTAAATTTCAGGTTCGGCAATACATTTGGATATTAAGTTTTATTTGAAGTATGATGCTTCATAAAATAAAATCATTGTTAAAACCTTAGTTTCAATGCATTCTATTATTATTCTTAGAAGATGAATTAAATTGCCCTCCCCCTCTCACAGGAAGCATAGTTTAGTACCCTATCTGTCATCATCTAGATTGACCACGTTTTCATGATCTAATCATCAATTTATAGAGTTGGTTAAATACCTCGCACTGATATATGATTAACTCCATTAGCACCACAATTCTGTAGACAAACATTTGTGTACACTGTATTTTGCATTTAAATGCACTTGCATATCTTCAAATAAAAAAAATATTTTTTTAACTTGGTAAAGAAGTGGAATGTGCGAACCTAGTACAATTTATATTTTCCTCTTCGGGATTGTGAAAAAAAAAAATTTTGCAAGACACTTAAAAGGCGATGCACATGTTGAGGTTTTAGTAGTGATGAGTTTTAAGGTTTACGATGATTTTGAGGTGACTACTAGTGGTCTAAACTGTTAATAAGACTATTTAATTGTTCACAGATATAGTCTAATTCAAATATACTGTTTGCATATACTCTGTCACACTACAATTTTAAGCATTAACCAACTTGTAGAAACATATAAAATTAAGAGTTTGGACAAGCTAGATGCAGGAAACATGTTCCCGATGTTGGGGGAGTCCAGAACCAGGGGGCACAGTTTAAGAATAAGGGGTAGGCCATTTAGAACTGAGATGAGGAAAAGCTTTTACATGTGAATTTGTGGAATTCTCTGCCTTAGAAAGCAGTGGAGGCCGATTCACTGGATGCATTCAAAAGAGAGTTAGATAGAGCTGTTGGGGCTAGCGGAATCAAGGGATATGGGGAGAAGGCAGGAACGGGTTACTGATTGTGGATGATCAGCTATGATCACATTGAATGGCGGTGCTGGCTCGAAGGGCCGAAAGGCCTACTCCTACACCTAGTTTCTATGTTTCTGTGTAATAATTTTTCAAAATTGAATAGCAGCAAGTGGATTACCAAATTTAAGAAACTTGTAATAATTTAGTGTATGAGGAAATTGGATAGATGGCGTGGATGAATTATATTTTGTTACTGACTTAATATTTTGCAGTAGTATTCTGTTTAGTTGACCTTCCAGTGGATTCCATCCTCTGGCCATTAAGTGCCTTAAGATAAATGAGCTTGTCATCTCCAAAAGGAATAATATTGGATTATTAACTTTTGCATCAAATTTCAAATGTTATTTTTCTGGATATCCCAGTACCTTGCCTGATTTGTCTCTGCAAATTTTGCACTTACCCTCATGCCAAGTGTATAAACTGTATATATTTGTTGTCACACCACATTTCTGTCTATGTCCCTTGACTTCCTCTGTCAACTTCATCTTGTATCACCCATTCTTTTGTACCTCTGAAACTTGTTCTTTTCTGACATACATTTTGTGTGTGCATCAGTTTCTAACTATTCATAATAATAATAATCTTATTTATATAGCACATTTTTAGTCAACTTGCATTGACCCCAAAGTGCTTCACATAATTACATTACATTTACACACAGGCAAAGGTGGGTGAAGTGTCTTGCCCCAAGGACACAACGACAGTATGCACTCCAAGCGGGATTCGAACCGGCTACCTTCCGGTCGCCAGCCGAACACTTAGCCCATTGCGCCATCCGTCGTCCCGTGGCACCCTTTTCATGGCACCCTTATCATATAATAACAACAAAGAAATATTTAAAAAGTATGATAAAAAACTATTCAAGATTCAAGATTCAATTTAATTGTCATTTGGACCCCTTGAGGTCCAAACGAAATGCCGTTTCTGCAGCCATACATTAGAAACAAATAGACCCAAGACACAACATAATTTACATAAACATCCATCACATCGCTGTGATGGAAGGCCAAAAACACTTATCTCTCCACTGCACTCTCCCCTCCACGATGTCAGAGTCAAAGTCAAAGCCCCCGGCTGGCGATGGCGATTGTCCCGCGGCCATTAAAGCCACGACGGGTAATGCAAGGTCGCACACCGGGTCTTGGTGTTAGAGCCCCCGGCGTGCGCTCGCAGAGTCCCGCGCCCATTCCAAGCCGCGCAGGGCGGTGATGTCGGGCCCCGCTCCAGGAGCTCTTCGACCCCGCAACTCGGGCGGTTGAAGTCGCCGTTGCAGGAGCCCTGAAAAGCGGTCTCCCTCCAGGGACCCGCGGGCTCCCGGTGCCGCCATCCACCAGACCCGCAGTTGCAGCCTCTGAATCTCCGGAGGTCGGGCCGCAGCAGCGCTCCACCACCGCTTCACCCGCTCTGGACTCGGCCAGCTCCGCGACGGTGAGGTGAGTCGTTGGCATTGAATACCTAGAAATAATTCTGGCTCTCCTGATGCCCTTCAATCTCTGACCAACGTGTTATTTTTCTTGTCACAACCAAACCTTTGTATTTAAAATGTAACTATTTACCTTCCTTTATGCTCCTTTATTTCTGCCATCTTTTCCTGATCTGCAGTTCTTATCAAACACTTATTTTGCATCTCCTTTCACAAGTCATCCCTTCATGTCGATCCTCCAGTCTATCATGTATAGATGTGCCTTCTGCCATCAAAACCGTATGCTTTTAAATATGCATTAGCTCAGCTAAACCCCCACTCATTCACCCAGAATTGCCAAATGCCAGTGATAAATTAAACCCTGTGTGGACTTCATCTTGCTGGCCCTTTGTACTCTTGACTGAAGCAGGTCCATCTAGGGCTCATGCCTTGAGTACTGAGGTTCAACTCTTAAAAAGCCCGTGGCAGGCGTTGCTTTTGATTTAATTTTCAAAGCTTTCAAAATGTTCAAAATCAAAACGATTATTACAAATTAAACAGTAAATAATTTTATTTGTGTGAAAAGCAAAACATTTGCAAATACGAGAAATCTGAGATCCTCAAATTGCACAGCCAATTGGTATTCAAATCCTTATCTTTTCCCATCCTGTCCTTTTAGTCCTATGTTTCAGTCAAATTAGCTCATTTGTTCCGCTTACACCTGTCTGATTAAACCCATTGCTGAGAAGTGCCAGAAAAAGTTCCAACAATCCACCCTAGACTTTAATGAAACAAAAATTTGCAGGTGGACAATGTAACTTTACTTTTATTCTTGGGTATGGACATCACTGAGGCTGAAACGTATTTCATGTTCCTTGAGGAAATAAGTTTATGCCAGTCTCTTAGAGCATGGGAAAGGTTGTTCCAGAATGCTTTTGGGTATGATACTCCATGATTTTGGGCCTGCAACATAGATATAGATTATAGATATAGATATAGAATAGATATAGATATAGATAAAGAATAGATAATTCTCAGGTGCCTAGGTCTTGTCCTCTGGCTGATTTGTCGACAGTAAATGCTGCATTTGTAGTGCGTCAGCAAAGGAAGTGAGTGTTTATATTAGTGGCTGAACAGTTGCCAAAGTAAATTACTTAACTTGGAATAGTGTCAAGCTGTATGTGGTTTCAGAGCTGCCTTTATTCAGACAGTGATTATGCCAATAGAACATGATCTTTTTTGCAGGTGGTGAATAGGCTTTTAGGAGTTGAAGATGAGCCATATATGAAAGAATACCTAGTCCTGACCAACTCTAATAGACATGATCTGTGAGTAGTCTGGTTGAGTTTCAGGTCAGTGGAAATCCTCAGGATGTTGACAGGGGTGCAATAATAGTAATGCCATTTAATGTCATGGATAGGTGATGGTTAATTCTTGACTGTGGATGTCATTGCTTGATGTTAGTGTTGAGAAGCTTGAGAAAAGTTTGAGCTTGTGATAATTAGCCTCCGTCTATTTCAGTGCCAAGACTCCATTTCTGTGTTGGGACATTCGCGGGAGATTTCAAAACGCAGCTGTTGGATTGGTTGAGTCTGTGTATTTCCTTGTCAGAGCAGTAGCAGATGATTTCAAAAGACAGCAATTGGATTGGTTGAGTGATCAAAATGTAATAATTGAGCAACCATTAAAAAGAAGTTAAGATGTAGCGGTGTGGCCTTTTGGGGGAGAGGCTCTATTGAGACATGCTGTGTTGCGGATGATTGTGAGGCTTTGATTCAAGAGACTGAGGCGAAAGAGAAAGATGGTACAGTACACTTTTTGTATGTGATTGTTGTGCTTCCCTCCCCCCCCCCTCCCCCCTCTTGGTTTTAGTGCAGTAATGATGGCTGGTAGAACAGAGCAATGTTCCTCCTGCAGAAGGCAGGGAAACTGCAGGTGTCCCTGAGGGCTACACCTGTGGGAAGTGTGTCCAGGTGCAATTCCTTAAATACCGTTTTAGGCGGCTGCAGTGGGAAGACCTCTGGATAATCCAGCTGAATGAGAGCTTTGTAGATGGCAGTCATAGCGAGCTGGTCACGTCTAAAGTACAGGAAGAGAGTGACAATGAAAGGGCATAGATAGGGTGCATGTGACCCCTGTGGCCATTCCCCTTCAAAATACCAAATTATTTTCGGTACGGAGGGGGGAGGGATGACCCATCAGGGGTGAACACCAATAACAGTCGGCTCTGTGACGGAGCCTGGCTCTGAGGCACAAATAAGATAGGAGGAAAAGGGATGTACGTAAGTAATTGAGCAAAAGATTAAAAAGCAGGACATACAGAATAGTGATCCCCGTATTACCCCTGATGTCATGTGCTATGAGGGTACGTACTGGAAAATGGGACAGATGAATGCATGGCTGAGGAGTTGGTGCAGGGGGAAAGGTTGGATTTTTGGATTTTAAAATTCAGAATTGGGACAAGGCCAACTTTGGTACTACACAAGAATTTGCTCAAGTTGATTGTAGTAGTTTTTGGGCAAAGGAGCATCCAGAAAGTGGGATGCTTTCAAAATCGTGATGACATGAGTTCAGGGCTTGCACATTCCTGCTAGAGTGAAGGGAAAGGCAGGTGGGAGTAAGGTTGAGACATTGAGAGACATTGAGCCTCTGGTCAGCAAAAAGGAGGAGGCACGGGATAGGTATAGGAAGCTGGGATCAGGTGTTTCCTGAGAAGAGTATACTTAAAAAGGAAATCAGGAGGACAAAATTGGTATCTTCTCTGTCCCTTTGTTAACTTAACAACATATTTTGTATAACAGGGTGAGCAGAGCTGAAAACAATACTCCAAATGTGGCCTCAACAACTATTACATAACATCATAACTTCTATACTGAATACTCTGATGAAGATCATGTGCCAAATTCTGCCTTGACCGCCCTATTTACTGTGATGCCACTTTCAAGGAACTATGTACCTGCACTCGTAGATTCCTCTGCTCTACAACACTTCCAAGAATCCATTCTGAAACAGTGATGTGATTTCAAATGTATATGCATTTGGATGGAAGGGCTTTTTTGGGATAGTCAGAATGGTTTTGCAATGGTTGGTGAGGGCAAAGCCGTGAATGTTGTCTATATGGATATCAGCAACGCATTTAATAAGGTTCTGCATGGTTGAGTGCTCTGGCAGGTTAAATCGCATGGGATCCAGGTAGAGCTGGACGACTGATAGAAAATTTGGCTTTGTGGATGGAAGCGGAGAATGATGATGGAAGGTTGTATTTTGGTCTGGAGGACTGTTCGTATGGGATCAATGCTGGGCAATTGCCGGTTGTGGTTTATATCAGTGATTTGCATGAGAATGATCAAGGCATGATTATCAAGTTTGTAGCTGACACTAAAGTGAGTGGTTTTGTAGGTAGTGAAGATGGTTATCAAAATTCACAGCAGAATCTTGATCAGTTGGGCTAGGGGGGCTGAGCAATGGTTAATGGAGTTTAATGCAGGTAAGAGCATTTTGGAAAGTCTAACTGGGACAGGACCTTCACAATGAATGGCAGGACCCTGTTGAATGTCAGAGAGCAGAGGAATCTAGGCGTGCAGGTACGGAGACATTAGGTGAAATGTTGTCCCAAAGCTGTAGTAACATTGACCTTTTATTTACAATGGCATATTTTCTTTGTTGGTGGACTCAGTCATACAGGATGGAAATGGACTCTTGGGGCCAACCAGGATGAGCATTCTAAGGTAGTCTCATTTGACTGCTTTTGGCCCATATTCCTTCCTGTCCAAGTTCCTTGTTGAATATCTTTTCAAATGTTGTTAATGTACCTGCCTCAACAATTTAATCTGGTAGCTTCTTCCACTATCCTCTGTATGGAAAATGTTTCCCCTTAGGTTTACTAGATCCAGCAATACATCCTGTTTCTTAAAAAAATGGGAAACCTGGACAAAAATCCGATACCCTCTTGTAGCCCTCTGCTGAAGTCTACCTCCTCCATATCTGTAGGCAGAACATTACAAATTCCAATCATATCCTCAACCCTCCATCAGTGGGAAAAGTCTTGCACTATCCACTTTGTCGAGACATCTTATCACTAACTATAACTTTAAACCAAAGCCTCCAGTTTAAAAAAAAATAGTTCCAGCCTTGTAACTGATGTCCCTTATTCCAGGAATCATTCTATAAGTCCGAAGAAGTGTCTTGACCCAAAACGTTGTATGCCCCTTTTCATCCACAGATGCTGCCTGACCCATTACTATTATTTTGGGTTCCTTCAAAGCGTAATAACTGAACGGATAAACTGGTCTGTCCATAGCTGACAACATTAAATATAGTATTGATTCCAAGAAAGAGGCTTATAAAGTTGCCATAAACAGTAGTAGACCTGAACATTGGGATCGTGTCAGAATTCAGCAAAAGAGGTCCCAAAAAGTTTTTATTAGGAAAATAGAATGAGCAAACTGGTGAAAAATATAAAGGGAATATAAGGGATCCTTTTGGATAAGAAAAGGGAGAATATTTAATGCATAACTGAATCGGTTACTAACAGGAGAACTTATAAGCTGCAATAAGGAAGAGGCAGAGAAATTAAACTAACACCTTGTCTTCACAAAAGTAGCTTCTAAAAAAGAATGAGAAACTGGATGAGATTAGTGTTGAGCTTTCCTTTAAAAGATGTCCTACAGAAGTTGGAGAGACTGTTTACTCTGAACTCATTCTCGTTCTGAAAGTTGGATCTCAAATAAAAGATTGCACGTGTTATCATTTTCCAACATCTTCTCTTCAAAATTCCAGAAATCCATCCCAAACCTTCCAAACCATTCTGGAATGGTTCCTGCAGAAGGTAGCAATTGTATCCCACTATCACGCCCAACGTGTTCCCGATGTTGGGGGAGTCCAGAACCAGGGGCCACAGTTTAAGCATAAGGAGTAAGCCATTTAGAACGGAGACGAGGAAACACTTTTTCTTACAGAAAGTGGTGAGTCTGTGGAATTCTCTGCCTCAGAGGGCAGTGGAGGCAGGTTCCCTGGATGCTTTCAAGAGAGAGCTAGATAGGGCTCTTAAAAATAGCATCAGGGGATATGGGGAGAAGGCAGGAACGGGGTACTGATTTGGGATGATCAGCCATGATCACATTGAATGGTGGTGTTGGCTCGAAGAGCCAAATGACCTACTCCTGCACCTATTGTTTATTGTCTATTATCTATTATCTGTGAAAGGAAGGAAACAGGTACTGCCCTGTTAGTCAACCATCAGTTTGGAAAACCTCTACATCGGCGAGACCAAGCTCGGGCTCGGTGATCGTTTCGCTGAACACCTCCGCTCAGTCCGTCTTAACCTACCTGATCTCCCGGTGGCTCAGCACTTCAACTCCCCCTCCCATTCCCAATCTGACCTTTCTGTCCTGGGCCTCCTCCATTATCAAGAGTGAGGCCCAGCGCAAATTGAAGGAACAGCACCTCATATTTCGCTTGGGTAGTTTACACCAGCAGTATGAACATTGACTTCTCTAACTTCAGATAGCCCTTGCTTTCTCTTTCCATCCCCTTCCCCTTCCCAGTTCTCCCACTAGTCTTACTGTCTCAGACTACATTCTATCTTTGGCCTGCCCCCTCCCCTGACATCAGTCTGAAGAAGGGTCTCGACCCGAAGCATCACCCATTTCTTCTCCAGAGATGCTGCCCCATCCGCTGAGTTACTCCAGCATTTTGTGTCTACCTTTGATTTAAACCAGCATCTGCAGTTCTTTCTTACCCAAGTTCATAATTCTCCTCTGGTAGTTGTTGAATTCAAACTAATTTCCTCATATGGAATATAGGGAGAAGGGATGGAGGAAAACAACTTGTCTTCGTCATGATGATTATAAAACAACCTCATTGTCATAAAAATGTCCTTAAGGAGAGAAACAGCACCGCTTTTACTAATAGGCTAGCAAACGTTTTATCGTATCGTAAACCCGTCAATTGTAGGGTTGTTGCTCCCTGGCATCGAGCTGGGCACACAATTCTGACAAATTATTCCTAGCCCTGTAAGCGTGCAAAATGAACATTAGGGTACTAATGTCTAAATTTGAGGGGTTGTCCAGAAATTAATTAAAGAGCAGCCTAACATGGTTGCATTTGAATAATCACCCTTCAGATGCAATGTAGCTGACTTCTTCATCACAATCATATTGTGCATCCTGCCTGCCAGGCAGGACATACACAACAGTGAAGGCTGTGCAGTGTTGGAGAATCTGGAAGTCCTAAACGATGACTCCAGATGCTGTACCATGAAGTGGTAAGAGCAAGGAAACCTTCTTGATTACACTCATCATCCTACTTCAGTTGAAGCAATTCTCCATTTTGAATAACATTTGGAAGAAACATTAAAAGTAGCGAGGGCAGAGAATGCACTCCGGTTGGGGAAATTCATTGTACATCATGAAGAATGGATTGATAGAAATGCCACTGACAACCAGCAGAGTCAGGAAGGACTTGTCTGCCAGAATGGGTCAGCAACTTCAAGTGTGTGAGCAAGGGATAAAGCTACAAGACTTTGCTTTCATCTAATATAATAACAAGGAACTGCAGATGCTGGTTTATACCAAAAGATGGACACAAAATGCTCAAGTATCTCAGCGAATGAAGCAGCATCACTGGAGAAAATAGATAGGAGAAGTTTCTGATCGGGACCCCTGAGATCCCTTCATCTATCTGTGCAGATGCTTCTGTCCATTTGTAAAAGTAACCACTGCATAATCGTGTTTGTATGGAGGACACCATCGGTTGTGTGTCGCTGCAATTGTACTAAATGGGACAATCACACAACGACTGTGAGAGTGCAAAATTGAGCACCCATGAGGTGTTTTGGACCATTAAAAGCAGCAATATTCCAAAATATTAGCTATGAGATTGGAAAATATTTTACCGCAAATTATCTCTGAAGATCAGACAGGTTTTATTAAAAATCGTTACTCATACTTTAACGTTAGGAGATCAATGAATATTGTATATACAGCGTCAAATAAAACCCCAGAATGTGTCATCTCACTTGATGCCGAGAAGGCGTTTGATATAGTAGAATGGGAATACTTATTTAAAGAACTTGAAAAATTTAAGATTGGTCCTAAATTTATGTCTTGGATCAAGCTGATATATCATATACCTCAGGCTTCTGTATTTACTAATAATCAGAGATCCCCTTTTTTCAGGCTCTTTTGAGGTACTAGACAGGGCTGTCCCTTAAGTCCTTTACGATTTGATATTGCTTTGGAACCTTTAGCCACGGCTATTAGGGAATCCCTTAATATTTTTTGGTATTGTCCGCGAGAATAAGACATAAGCTATCTCTTTATGCAGATGATCTGTTATTATTCATTTCTAACCCTGAGAAATCTATCCTGGCAATAGTAGCATTACTTAATCAATTTAGTAGTTTTTCTGGTTATAAATGAAATCTTAGTAAGAGTGTGGTAAAACGCTCATAACTCCAAGGTCCTTTTTAGCACCATCACCTCCATCATTTGTCCTGCCCCCCAGCACCAGCTTAACTGGGTCCCCTGCTAAGTGCGAGGAATTTACTACATTTTTCACCACCAAGGTAAAGAACATAAGAACAAATATTTTCCCTCCCACCCGTGACCTGGCTGTCTCATTGGTCTGTTCTTCAAAATTTCAAAATTAGATTGTTTCCAACCCGTTACTCTACCCTCCCTTGTAAAACTGATCACCACCATGAAACCTACTACCTGCCCCCTCGACACTGTCCCCTCTGCCCTCCTAAAGGACGTCATTACAATAGCAGGTCCCAGTATCCTCGCCATCTTCAACAGTTCTCTGACCACTGGCACTGTACCTACCTGCTTCAAGCATGCGGAGGTCCAGCCACTCCTGAAAAAACCTAACCTCGACCCCACCTTGCCAAGCAACTACAGTTACATTTCTAAACTGCCTTTCCTCTCAAAAGCCCTTGAAAAGGTAATTTTAAGTCATGCCTAACCTTCACTAAAATACTATCTTGGAAACTTTCCAATCAGGTTTCAGGGCCCACCACAGCACAGAGTCTGCCTTGTTGAAGGTACATAATGACTTGCTGTTCACCGTTGACTCTGGCGACTGTGCAATCCTGCTCCTCTTGACCTCAGCGCAGCATTTGACACTGTCGACCACACCATCCTAATTCGTCTCCAGTACGGGGTTGGTATTGATGGCACTGCCCTGAGCTGGTTCATATCCTACCTCAAAGGTAAGAGTTTCTCTACCAACATAGGAAACTCTTTCTCCTCCCCAGCTAGTCTCTGCTGTGGAGTTCCACAAGGTTCCATCCTTGGCCGCATTCTCTTCTCCCTGTATATACTCCCTTTAGGCCAAGTCATTGAAAGGCACGGCATTTCCTTCCATTGCTACGCAGACGATACACAACTCTATCTCCCCCTGAAGCCCAAAAACCAATCAAATCTGATTCTTACCCGCTGCCTCGAGGATATAAAGTGCTGGATGGCCCAGAACTTCCTCCAACTAAACGAGAGTAAGTCTGAGGTCATCCTTCTCGGCCCCGAACTCAATCAAAATGATAGCAGGCAGCCTTGGAAGCCTTAGCCCACTACTCAAATCTCATGTCAAAAACCTTGGCGTGATATTTGACTCAACACTGAAATTTGACAAACAAGTCAATGCCGTGGTATAAGCTAGCTTCTTTCAACTTCGGATGATAGCTAAAATAAAACAATTCCTCCAGTTTGATGACCTCGAAAAGATCATCCATACGTTTATCTCCTCCCGCCTAGATTACTGCAACTCCCTTTACATTGGCATCAGCCAATCTTCTCTGTCCCGCCTGCAACTGGTCCAAAACGCCGCAGTGAGACTCCTGACGGGCACCCAAAAAATGGACCACATCACCCCGATCCTGGCCTCTCCACTGGCTCCCTGTGCAGTTCCGAATAAATTTCAAGACTTTGTCTTTGTCTACAAAGCCCTCAATGGACTTGCACCCACCTACATTAAAAGTCTTCTCACCCACTACACCGCCTCCAGGTGACTTGAGGTTGCTGAATCGCGGTCTAGGCATAAGCTCAGGGGTGACCGCGCCTTTGCGGTTGCAGCTCCGAGACTGTGGAACAGCATCCCCCTCCCCATCAGAACTGCCCCCTCCATCGACTCCTTTAAGTCTTGAGTAAAAACGTATCTGTTCTCCCAAGCCTCTCCTGACGTCCTCTGAGCGAGGGCTATTTGTATATATGTATGTAGTTTGTTTGTTTATACTATTCTTATAACAAATGTAAAGCACTTTGGCCACCGAGAGTTGTTTTTTAAAATGTGCTATATAAATAAATGTGACTTGACTTGACTAAGAGTGAGCTTTTTCCATTAAATAATCTTGTTTCGAATTATGGACAGTTTCCACTTAGATTGACTACCGGAAGTTTTACTAATCTATGTATTAAGATCACTAAGAAACACAACGATTTATTTAAAGCTAATTTTATGCCTTTAATTGACCATATTAAACATCAGTTTACTAAATGGTCATCAATGTCCTTATCCTTAATTGGCCTAATCAATGCTATTAAAATGTTCATTTTACCTAAATTTCTGTATTTATTTCAGACAATACCAACTTTTATTGTCAAATCTTTCTTTGATATTATAGATTCCAAAATTTGTTCATATATATGGCAGAATAAAAATTCCAGACTAAGTAAAAAATACTTACAGAAATCCAAAAAAGATGGTGGTTTAGTATTGCCATGTTCGTTATCTAACATTTTGGACAAAAGATTTAGAAGATACCCAATGCCCAGGATGGATAAACCTTGAATGTGATTCCTTACAAGGGCTATCATTGGCTGCTATTCTAGGGGCCTCGTTGCCTTTTACAATTACGAGATTGAATAAATATACGACTAACACAATAATAAGACATACGTTCCGAATATGGTTTCAATTTCGTATGTTTTTTGGACTAAATGATTTTATCTTATCGAGTCCTATCTTATCCAATTTTCTCTTCCAACCTTCTAGTACTGATCAAGTATTTTTGTTATGGAAGAGGAAGGGAATAGTAGCTTTTCGTGATTTGTTTTGGAGGGTTGTTTTATGTCTTTCGAACAACTCTCCAATAAATATAATTTACCTAATTCACACTTTTTTAGATATTCACAAATAAGACATTTTTTGAAGGCTACTCTACCCGTTTTTCCGCTACCACATCAATCCGAAAATTTGGAAAAAAAATTACATTTGAACCCTTATCAGAAAAGATTAATAACGACTATTTCTGAGTTGATTTTGAAATTACAAATAGATATATTTGATAAAATTAAGAATGACTGGGAAAGAGAACTCCAAATTTCTTTATCTATAGAGAAATGGGAGAGGATTCTTCAATTAGTCAATACCTCTTCAATGTGTGCACGACACGCTCTGATACAATTCAAGGTGGTTCACAGAGTTCATATGTCAAAAAATAAGTTGGCCTGTTTTTATAGTCATATAAATCCTACCTGTGACAGATGTAACTCTGAAGTGGCCTCACTGACCCATATGTTTTGGTCCTGCCCACTTTTGGAAAAATATTGGAAATAAATTGTTGATACTATTTCTGTAGTCTTAGGTATTGATTTACAACCTCATCCTTTTACTGCAATTTTTGGGCTACCAATGTTAGATTTTATTCATTTGTCCCGCTCCGCCCATCGGTTGATTGCTTTTACCACATTAATCGCCAGAAGATCTATTTTATTTAAATGGAAAGACTCCAACCCTCCGACCACACTCCAGTGGTACTCTGAAACGATATCATGTTTAAATTTAGAAAAAATCAGGAGTGACATTGTTGAACCCTTGGTTAAATTTGATAAGACTTGGGAAAAATGTATTCAACATTTTCATACAACATAAATTGCTCCCTCTTTAACCGTTATAAAAACTATAAAAACTATATGGTGGAACGGACGACGACAAGCAGACTTAAATTGTTGAAATTCGCAGTTTAGATTCTGTTTTGCATCGCTTTCTTTTTATTCATCTTATTTTTTTTATTTATTTATTTTCCTTTCTTTTTTTTCTTTAGTTTAGGGGGGTTTTGTTCTTTTTCTTTTTATTTTTTTAACTTTTTTTTTCCCTACATTTACAAGTTTTCTTTTAAAGATTTAACTATATTTACATAGAGACCGGGAGGTCTATATTCATTGTGTATTTTGACACTGGTCATATTAGGTTATACCTGTTATTAATGTAATCCTGATCCCTATGTATCAATATAATTGTTATGTTTATCATTATTCTTTTTGCTCTTTTTTATGTTTTGTTTTTGTTTTTTGGAAAAAATAAATAAAAAGATTTGAAAAGAAAAAGAAGCAGCAATGTACTCCTCTACCATCTATCCTGTGATGAATGGTTTACCTTTTGACATCCCAAGTTATTTTTGCAATCAACCAGCTACGAATCATAGTTTGATAGAATACTCTCCATTAGTTTGTACAAGTGGGGCAGCATAGTGGTGTGGTGATAGAGATGCTACCTTATAGCGTTAGAGACTTTGGTTCGATCCTGACGACGAATGGAATATGGCAAATTTATTTCCCCACAGTTTAGAGAAACATTCTGTTCTCGTGTCATATAGTGATTTATCTTCCCTCTACCATTCATAAAATTGGAAAATGTAAACTCTGATTTGATGTGAATGGACCACAAGAAAATATAAACAAACAAGTTCCATTTTGCTTAACTATTCACATTGGCCGATGTGACAATGCTATCAGAGCATTGAAAAATTCAAGGCAGGGGGGAAATCATTTATTTCATAATTGGTGATTGGCTACAATGCAAAATCAAACAAATTTAAGCTAATCACTTTTTGAAAATTAATTTGAAGAACAGTCTTGTCTTGTAATTAAAATACCAGGCACAGATGGGTCCTATTTGTTGTACCTCTTTCCCAGAAAATTGCATAAAGTACAAGAAGGTAGAGAAGTACGAAATGTCAGCATTGTTAGTAAATGTTCGTTTACAAAATAAGTTATTTTATAAAAAATGTATACTCTTGTCGAACGTAATGTATAGATTTATTACCACTGGTTATGTTTACCTCAAACAATAAATAACTTGAAGTTATACAGGGTGTCTATTTTCACAAAAGATCTTCATGCTTTTATCTAATTCAACCACATTATTATTTTTTTACCAGCTTTGATAAAGTACATTCAGCCAGTCTTGGTGTCTCGATCAGACCAGCATTCGCGCCGAAAAACAGTAGAAGAAATAAAACAGAGAGCTCTGTCTAATGGCAGATGGCCCCAGGTATTTTTTTTATTTGTCCAAATTTATACCAACATTTTTTGAAGTCTATCTGTGATTTAAATAATAAGCAAACCAGAAATGCACGTTAGTTGTTGTTTCCGGTCAAAGCTCTTTATAAAAATAAGAAAGTGATAAACAAGTTAATTTTAAATTGCAGTAAAGGTGGGGTATGGGATGCTGAGGGCAAAAGGAGTATCATTGATCGGATAAGGCCAGGGTTACCCAGGTGATTCCAGTGTTTTTGAAGCTGTCTAGTTAATGAGGATGAGAAACAAACAAAGGGGTTTTGTAAAACTGAAATGCAGGTCAGGGCTGTTCTTGAAAACAGAATTCTGGAAACTCGATAGATTATCCTTTATCATCTCCATTGTTAGAAATATTTTTATCTGTATTACAAAGGGATGGGTGATTTAGATTTTCTTCAATAATAGATATGCAGATTTTTGTTAGTAGGAAGTTGAGAGGTAGGTCATGTTTTACGAATTTGATTTTTGTTTGGGAAGGTGATTGATGAGGTAAGGGCAGTGGATGTTGTACACATGGATTTTAGTCGGGCATTTAATCGTCTCATCGAGGCTAATCCAGACGATTAAGATGCATGGGATCCAAGGTGTCTTGCTCATTTGGATTCAGAAATGGTTTACTTACAGAAGACAAGATGGTCATGAAAGGGTGTTAATCTGGCTGGAAGTCTGTGACCAGTGGAGTTTTACAGGGATCTGTGCTGGGACCTTTGTTCTTTGTGATATATTTAAATGATTTGGATGTAAATGTGGATAGGCTGATTAGTAATTTTGCAGACAATAACAAAATTGGGGGAGTTACGGACAGCAAGGAAGGCTGTCAAAGTATGCCGTGGACGGAATGCAGTAAATCCTTGCAATAACTGAGCTCTTTATAACTGATTTTGGTTATAGCAGACTAAATCTGTTGTGGACCATGTTTGATTCACGGAATGACCAGTACGTGGATGAAGCAATTCTTGGTTTAGTTTAGCGATACAGCATGGAAACAGAGTTCACACCGACCAACAATCACCCATATACTAGTTTTATCCTAGCTACCATAGTGGTTCCATCTTTCCTCACACATTGCAAAGACAAAAACATTGTGACAGCGTGGCTTTGCTCACACCAAAATGTGAATTTAGTATTTTGAACACATGTAAATGCTCATATCTTTAGCATTCACTATTTCATAAATTAGTGAGTATATTTTCAAATATAAATGTTTCTAGTAAAAAAATAAGTACTGTAGTATTGATTTAGTTGACTGTTTCATGATCTTAATCATAGGTCATGATTTTCCCGGAGGGTACATGTACCAACAGATCGTGTTTGATCACCTTCAAACCTGGTAAGATTGTAACGTCACTAATTTTAAAAATATATTGCAATGAGCCAACTTCATCTTTAATTAAGATTGTTAATCATGATTGACGTGTGTTCATACTTCTGTCACTCTTAGTTAAAATTTGAGCAGAAATCCTGTGTTTGTTGCATTGTCCCAAATTTGATATTATACCAACTTTTCGGTTTTTAAAATTATAGTATGTATCTGTACAGCTTTACGGTTATAGGATTTGTTGGTAAGGCCCTTAAAACATTTTTGTATAGCTGTCAGAAAGTAAATAATGTTGTGACTAGGGGGGAAAAAAAATTGTCTTACACTTTTGTGCAACAATTTAAATAGCAGAAATTGCAAAAAAAAATGGTTGTAAAAATGGATGTGCAACTTTGTTAAATAATGCCTAATTCCCAAGTGTATGAATTCAGGCTGACTCAGTGCTGCCTCAGTTTAACCCATATAATTTTGACTACTACACCCACTCCAAGGTCATTGTGTTCTCCTTCAGGTGCAGTCCAGATGTGTTTAAACAAAAACATTAACACTGTTGTACCATAATTTTTATCCATCTTCCCTGAAATGAGCCCTTTTAAAAACTCCCTGGCCTTAAGTTTTTGCTAAATTCTACACACAGCCCCACAGTCTTCTCCAATTCATATCTCCTCTGCATTTGGAAAATACTCTGATTTATTTTTATATGTTCAAATTAAGATATCTAGCAACTAGATTTGATAGATCTAATCTGACAGCTTTATATCCACTCTCTCAATCTTTCATAGTCCCTTCACAACATTCTGTTTCCATTTGCACTGATATGCCACCAGACCTAGACCACCGTTCTCTGCCTCAGAGGGCGGTGGAGGCAGGTTCTCTGGATGCTTTCAAGAGAGAGCTAGATAGGGCTCTTAAAAATAGCGGAGTCAGGGGATATGGGGAGAGGTCAGGAACGGGGTACTGATTGGGGATGATCAGCCATGATCACATTGAATGGCGGTGCTGGCTCGAAGGGCCGAATGGCCTACTCCTGCACCTATTGTCTATTGCCACCAGACCTAATGTTAAAAAAAACTAAATTTACAGCTTTTTCTTAAGTGACTTGGCTAGAATATAAAGTATAAGGTAGAAAAACTAGGATAAGAAGTGCAGGTCTATCAAATGCAAAAACATTTTAATTGCCTGCATGAGTATGAAAACTGCTTTTATTGTTGACTAAAAGCATGGTTATTTTTAGAGGCACCAACAGAAGGCAGTGGCGGCCAATTCACTGGATGTTTTAAAGAGCGAGTTAGATTTAGCTCTTGGGGCAAAGGGAATCAAGCAATATGGGGAAAAAGCCAGAACGGGGTACTGATTTTGGATGATCAGTCATGATCATATTGAATGGTGGTGCTGGCTCGAATGGCCAAATGGCCTACTCCTGTACTTGAATTGTCTCATCGCCCAATGTTAGTGTGCACTTAAAAGATAATAATAATAATAAATGTAATTACTTGCCTCTGGATTTTGAGCCAGAGTTCGCCACAAATGCATTGACGTAAATCTGTACATAATGCTTCCTTTATACTCAATTCCAGTACATGTGAAGACAATCGGTACTAATATTCTTAATTGTAGGATTTAAGCCTGTGTCAGTATTAGATATGTCTCATTGTTACCTGGGGAAATGGTTGGGAGCCCATTTCTTTACTTTTGTAAGTCAGTTCCTTACGGGTTTTTTTTACCGTTCTCCCCCATCTTCCCGAATCATCATCTTCACCAAAGTCTCAGTTTCTATCCCTCTAATGGTAGATAGTCATTTACCAAAGCCTTTGTACAAATATAAGCTTATTCTGCTGCTCATGAACATTAAAGCATTTGGGAACCTTGCACTAAACTAAAGATTGCCCCCCCATCCCAATGCAGTGTGATTTTAATTATATACATTATCTAGCCCACTAAATTGTATGATAATTTTCTGCACTGCGCTTGTGAAATTGCTGTTAATGCTGTACCTGTACATAGGAAAGTCTCTTTAAATTAATTTGTAATGCGACTGAATGTATTCCTATAAAAGTCTTGTGCATGTAAAATTAGGCTGTGTTGTTTCTGGATAAAAGTCCACTTCTAATTTCATGAGCAAGAATTAGTATTTTTAATGTATTCCAATGTGAGAGAATGCTTTTGAGAACCATTTTATTTGTGATTTTTGCTTTGTGATAACCTGCACAAAGAGCTTGTTGACTTGTTATTAAAGTTCTACACCGAGTTGTACTTCAGTAGCTGTCTGTGAATGATTGGCTTAACTCCCTGATTAAATGTATGTTCGGAGTAGATGGATTTTCAACTAGGCTTCTGTCTATTTTTCTGTGTTGGCATTTTGGGGAAGTAAGACAAATTGTTTGTTTCTGACAAATTTTATTCATGACATTTTCTTTTAAAGTGCGCTGATATTGTTTGCCAGATGTATTCTTGTGCCAAAATCTGCACTGTGATAATTTTGAGATATTTATTTTGCGATAATCTTCTTGGAGATAAGAGCTTGTTGACTCGCACTAAAGCTGCACGCTTGAATGTACTTCAGCAGCTAATCATGAAACTATTGACTTAATTCCCTAATATTTAAACTAAGAATGTTATCTTTCAAATGGCCCACAATCTATTTGCCTGTAACAATTTTCTGTAAAAATACAGCTTCCAACAATTAGATGTTATAAAATTTTTTTTTTTTTAATTAAACACTTGTACATTCAGTTTACAACACCATGTTCTCTGGGAATTAATGAGATAAGATTAAACTTTAGGTCAATTATCTCAAAGGTAAATTCCTTTGAGATAATTGGAATTCAGATTCTCTATTAATATATTCATATACAATTTTGCTCGTACAGACATAAAGTCAGTATTCCAGCTAACTGTTCAAACACAAGTAATTTAACCCAGCACCACTGGACATTCAGTCTAATGTTTGTGGTTGATAATTTTTTTTTTCAGAGAAAATAAATCGGGTAAATTAATTCCAACTTGGACACATTTTAATAGATGTCAGTCAGTAATAAGGTGGATCATGTTGCTTGTATATTTTGTGCAGTTCTGGTGAACCCATTTCAGGAAGGATGTTGAGGCTTTGAAAAGATGCAGAAGAGGTTTACAAGGAAGTTGCCTAGATTACAGGACATTAGCCATAAAGAAAGAATCCTGATTTGCTATTCAACAAAACTTATCTCTGATCGGAACCATTTTCTGGCACGTCAAGTTTCCAAATAGATTTGCAACACATCACTGATAATTAGTGAGAGGTGTACTCTGTCTTTGCAATTAAGTGCCTGAATAAATCAACGTACAAACACTTGCACCTTGTGCAGTATGCTATCTGTCGAGGCACGAAGCAATCAGTTTTGATCAGAGGTCTCTTTGAGTCAAAACTCTCTTCTCCCCTTGTGAGTTCAAGTACTGGGTTTTTCAGTGTACCAGCATGTGCTAAATCAGGTTTCCAAGGCACCATTTCCCTCCTATTCCCTTTTGTTCTCTAAAGAGCAGGTACTAACTACATTGATTGCCCAATACAGGTCGAAACCATTTCATCCACACTCCCATGGTAACTGGACAATTATTTGCTATTGTGTAACTCATATTTTCTGCTTTCATTAAAAAAGCATTCCAGATATTGGTACAAAGCCCACCAGGTGCAGAAGAACATAGAATTGATTATTCCTGACAGTAGATGCAAGGATTTCATTCTACGCATTAATTTGATGACTAAGTCTCTTTTACTATAGCATTTTTCTATCGTTGCTTAGACTTCTAGATTTCTCACATTACTATTATTACCGATCGGCCCCTTTGTCTATCTTTGAGGCCCAAGATGCCACTGGAATAAGAACAGTTTAGAGGGTTGTGGGACAAATGCAGGCAAGTGCTTCTCGTCCAATATGCCAACTTGATTGGCATGGACAAGGTGATCTGAAGGCCTGTTTCTGTCCTGTAAAGCTTTGACTCTGACTATAACCAGCTTCCAATTTTCTAGGTCTCTGACATCACATCATCTGGCATGCATCCAGCCATGTACCACTTTTTTTTAAAAAATAAACTTGCCTCACGCCTCCTTTAAACTTCCCCTCTCTCACCTTAATCTTAAGAACGAAATTAGAAAAGCTCAAAGAAGATATGAGGTTGCTTTGGCAAGTACGGTGAAAGTAAATCCAAAGGTTTCTACAGCTATATTAATAGCAAAAGGATAACAAGGGATAAAATTGGTCCATTAGAGAGTCAGAGTGGACCGCTATCTGCAGAGCCAAAAGAGATGGGGGAGATATTGAACAATTTATTTTCTTCGGTATTCACCAAGGAGAAGGATTTTGAATTATGTGAGGTAAGGGAAACAAGTAGAGTAGCTATGGGAACTATGTGATTCAAAGAAGAGGAAGTACTGACACTTTTGAAAAATATAAAAGTGGATAAATCTCCAGGTCCTGACAGGATATTCCCTAGGACATTGAGGGAAGTTAGTGTAGAAATAGCAGGGGCTATGACAGAAATATTTCAAATGTCATTAGAAACGGGAATGGTGCCGGAGGATTGGCGTACTGCGCATGTTGTTCCATTGTTTAAAAAGGGTTCTAAGAGTAAACCTGACAATTATAGACCGGTTAGTTTGACGTCAGTGGTTACTAGGAAAATTGATGAGGGTAAAACGGTGGATGTTGTCTATATGGACTTCAGTAAGGCCTTTGACAAGGTTCCACGTGGAAGGTTGGTTAAGAAGTTTCAATTGTTAGGTATTAATGGTGGAATAGCAAGATGGATTCAACAGTGGCTGAATGTAATGCCAGAGAGTAATGGTGGATGACTGTTTGTCAGGTTTGAGGCCGGTGACTAGTGGGGTGCCTCGGGGATCTGTGTTGGGTCCACTCCACTGTCATATACATCAATGATCTGGATGATGGTGTGGTAAATTGGATTAGTAAGTATGCAGATGATACTAAGATAGGTGGTGTTGTGGATAATGAAGTCGATTTTCAAAGTCTACAGAGAGATTTAGGACATTTGGAAGAGTGGGCTGAAAGATGGCAAATGGAGTTTAATGCTAATAAGTGTGAGGTGCTACATCTTGGCAGGACAAATCAAAATAGGACGTACATGGTAAATGGTAGCGAATTGAGAAATGCATTTGAACAGAGGGATCTAGGAATAACTGTGCATAGTTCCTTGAAGGTGGAATCTCATGTAGATAGGGTGGTAAAGAAAGCTTTTGGTGTGCTGGCCTTTATAAAAGAGCATTGAGTATAGAAGTTGGGATGTAATGTTAAAATTGTACAAGGTATTGGTGAGGCCAATTCTGGAGTATAGTGTACAATTTTGGTCGCCAAATTATAGGAAAGATGTCAACAAAATAGAGAGAGTACAGAGGAGATTTACTAGAATGTTGCCTGGGTTTCAGCAACTAAGTTACGGAGAAAGGTTAAACAAGTTAGGTCTTTATTCTTTGGAGTGCAGAAGGTTAAGGGGAGACTTGATAGAGGTCTTTAAAATGATGAGAGGGATAGACAGAGTTGACGTGGATAAGCTTTTCCCACTGAGAGTAGGGAAGATTCAAACAAGAGGACATGACTTGAGAATTAAGGGACATAAGTTTAGGGGTAACATAAGGGGGAACTTCTTTACTCAGAGAGTGGTTGCTGTGTGGAATGAGCTTCCAGTGAAGGTGGTGGAGGCAGGTTCAATTATATAATTTAAAAATAAATTGGATAGGTATATGGACGGGAAAGAAATGGAGGGTTATGGTCTGAGTGCAGGTAGATGGGACTAGGGGAGAATAAGTGTTCGGCATGGACTAGAAGGGCCGAGATGGCCTGTTTCCGTGCGGTAATTGTTATATGGTTAAACCTATGCCCTCTAGCATTTGACATTTACACCTTGGGAAAGAGACTATTAACCTTATTCATGCCTCTCATAATTTTATCAACTTTTATCAGCTCTGAGGGGATACAAAAATCCCCTCAGAGCAATCCCCTCTTTGCATAATCAGCCCGAGGGACAAACACCCTCAACAAATATTCTTCAATAAACCCACTGCCACTACCTCCTAGATCTCAACATGCCCTAGAATATTTGCATACGCCACAGTGATCTCACTATCCTCTGTCCTTTGCCTTGGTGAATCCCAATGTGAGGTACTCAATTGGTATCTTGCTTGCTTCCTCTGGCTCCAAGTATATTAATTCCCTCTTTTACTCTAGAGTGGTCCTCCCTTCTCCCTCGCTATCCTCACTTTTAATGTAGGTATAAAAGGTTTTGGGGTTTTCCATTATCGTACTCGCCAAGGATATTTTATGCCCCCTTGTGGCCCACCTGATTCCCTTTGAGTTCATCTTGGCTTTGTATTCTTTAAGGGCCTTGGCTGATTTCAGTTTCCTTAACCTTAACATACGTCTTGCATTATACCAGAGGCATAAAGTACAAAGCAAGGAAGTTGCAGCCAGAGAGTTTTGGCTAGTTCTGCAAGGATATCAAAGCTTTGGATAAACCTTCCAATTAGGTGTTAGTCTAGTACAGGAATGTACCCGTCAACCTGCAGAGAAGTTGAATTTAAGGTACTTCTTCTCATAATACCCTAACGTTTTTCCTAGATAGTTAACAACGTGTTGAAAACTCACTGCCTGAAGTGCTGAAAGAGATTTCAATAAAACTTTTGAAAGAGAACAAAATAAATAATTGAAGTGGATGTTTACTGGGCTGTGAAATATAATGGTAAAGCAGTCAACACAGTCATCGTTGCTTATGGCCTCTGTGCACTGTATTCTGAAAATGTAAGAGATTTATTGTTCACATTGCTGCTCCTTTGAAAACTAGCACAGGTTAGTGTTATTCAAGCTTGGTTTAAACAAGGTTGCTGTGCCTGAAATGCTGGCCACAGCAAAGGTCTGGTGCTCACTGAAAACAGTTAGCATTTCTCTAAGTGCCACTTTAAGAATTTCCAGGCCAATATACATTCCCAGATTTACTAGCCTCAAGACCTTTGTTGCTGGACTCAATGAGAATTCCAACTTGGGAGCTTAGAGTGTGTAAATTTGCTGTAACATGACAGGTTAGACCAGGCATAGGAACAGGAAGCCTGTTCATTTTATTGAAGGGTAAGTAACATATGATTCAATAGTCCTTTTTTATTGCATGGGCAACTGCACAGTGATATTCTTATTACCTATTTACACATGCAGAAATGAGAGTAAGAAATAAGCTACTTGCATCATTTTTATTTAATTGAGTTTCCCAGTGTCAAAATATTTATGGTTTAAATTTTAATGCATATTTAACTTGTCTTGCTGACATTTATTAATTTTTGAATGTTTCTGGATGTCAACCAATGGTTTGAGCCTTTTGTGAATAACACTTTCTCTGATTCATCTATTTGCCGGGGTTACTTACTGCAACCCTGATGCCATCCAAGAGGTTGCCGTCTAGGGGCTTGATCATACATTGGCATTGCCACGTATTGCATTTGCTTACCCTCATTGACTCAGATCATTGTTGAGTGTAGCTGACTTTATGTTGGTAGCAAGGTCTGACAAAATATTTGCTGATTCAGTCTTATTTCCTGTTGTAAAATGGCAATCAGGCGATTGGGCCTTTTTATAATTCTACTGGTGAAAAGTGAGCATCTTCCAGGAAGGCGAGAATAAAAAATATTGACAGAGAACAAAAGAAGAAAATTGTAATTTTTATTGCATATTTGTCATCAGGGGCCTTTATTCCTGGAGTTCCCGTGCAGCCTGTAATCTTGCGTTATCCCAACAAAATGGTGAGTGTGCTTTTATTTTTAGCTGATGAAGATTTTTAATCCATCATATCAATCATATGTTAATTGTCCAGAACAACTATTTGTAGATTACTGTTTAATGATGTTTTTAATAAGACTTGCAGGAAACTGGCCTGTTGTACAACTTTGCAGATATTATATATCAGCTCTAGCATAGAATTTAAGACTCTTAAGACTGTACATAATCTAAAATACATTTCAGCATTTCCTGATAGAATTCCCTGCCCACAGTGTCGGAGGCTGAGGGAGACATAATAAAGTATATAAAACCATGAAAGCTATAGATAGGATGGATTTTTCCCCCAATGTAGAAATGTCATTTATTGGAAGGAATACTTGAAAGTGAGAGGGGAAATGTTATAGGAGATGTGCAAGGCAAGCGTTCTTCCACTATGGTAGAAACTTGGAGCACACTGCCAGGGGTGCTGGTGGAGATAATAGTATCGAAGAGGCATTGAGATAGGCACATGAAGTTGAAGTGGATAGAGGGATATGGATCATGTACAGACACAGGTTTTGTTTAATTTGGCGTCACAGTCAGCACAAGGTACTGTTCCTAATCTATGCTCCATGTTATCTGTGTCCCATAATATATTTACCATGGAGATGGTGCAGTGGCCATGTAAAACTCTTACTTGGCTAATAATTACATGGATAAATTGCAAATGTGGTTTATTTATAACTACTATGTACTTAACGAGGTATTTTAAGTCATTAAATGGATTCAGCAATTTTCCAATCCAACCTTTTGCCTTTGACTCAGGAATCCAGAACACATGGACCTGACCTTCATTAGAGCGAGCCATTCAGAGTTGATGTCACTAAGCCTTTTGTCAAAGGCTAGTGGAATTTTGGGGCATTCGTGCCCTAAGAAGTTGTTGAGGTCTTGGTCAGTTGAAAATGCAGTTAGGCAGAGATATTTAAGGATGTAAGTCACGCAGCAAGGAAGCAAGCCTAGATTAGATTTGATCAAATTGAATGACAAGTTTGTGTTCTGCAGCTGCAACTTTTGCTTGTTACATTTGCTCTTGGCTGATTTGGAATTTTGTCCAGTAAAACCTTTGGAAGACTAATTCTGTTGTCTTCATCTCTCATCAAAGGTTTTGCACCTTTGCTACTGAAAGAAGCTGCTCTTCGGACTCTGCCTCAGCTGCAGCAATTTATTTTGGGCCAAAACTGACAAAACCTATTTGTGGCAAGATTGGCTGTTTTTGTTTTAAACAGCTCTCTATAATGTCACCTGCTATCAGTCCTGCATGTTGTAATCTGTAGCGCTCATTTATGCTTCCTTCATCTCCAAGCTCTGTAATTCCATCATCCACCCTCAATAAATTAAAATGCATCTGAAGTTCATGACACCAATTTTATCACAAGCCAAATTCCATTTACAGAGAACGTCCTCGCCATCAATCCTCCGGGATTAGTACTGGCTTCAATCTTAAAATTGGAAATTTTAATCTTTGTATTTAAAGTTTCCCATAGTCTTAATTAAGAACAGAGGAGATAGTCGCGCGAGGAGGTCGTACAGCTGCTCAAATGTGTTCTGCCATTTAATGACATGGCTAATCTGATTTTTTGCCCCAACTATGGGATTAAATATCAAAGGATACATGCGTCCCAGAATTAGCTGTGCTCTAGCCAAGCTCTTTCTAATCACGATTTTCACTTCCATTTATAATTACCTGGCAAATGAAACTGTCTGCATATAAAACCTAGACAACATTTGGGCATGGGCGGCTAATAATACTCGTGCCACAGAGTGCTAGATAGTGGCCAACTCCATCAAAAGAGAGTATAACTACCTGCACTTGATGTTCAACACATTGCGTCAGATTCAGTCACCATCAGTTTCCTGGGTGTCAGCACAGACCAAACTCAATTGAAACAACCATATAAATACTGTAGCTACAGAGCAGATTTGAGAGTATCCTGCAGTGTGTGACTCAACCCCTAACATCCTGATGTGCTTCCACCAACCACAAGACATATGTCAGGCACATGACGGAGTGCTGGATGAGCTCAATTCCAGCAACTCCAGCATGCTCAACACCTTCCAAAACACAGCAGCTTTCTGGGTTGACACCCCAATTGCCATCCTAAACATTATTTCCTGCACAGTGTCTGCAAAGCATGTTATCAGCAAAATAACCCATGGTTTCTTACCTAGGCTTTTCCACCAGCACCTCCCAAGCCTGCGAACGATAACAGCAAGAGGGGCAAATGCATCAGATGCATGGTGACAACACTACCTGCATTTTCCCATCCCAAATTGCACACCATCGCGATTTGGAAATACGATCATAGGAAGAAGGGTGGGCCATTGAACCTCTTGGGTCATTGCCCTGCCATTCAATAAGATCATGGTTGACACAACTTTCTATATTGCTCACTGGGTCTAAATCCTTCAACACCGTCCCCAACAGCACTGTGGACGACCTTCAGTCGGACTGATTGCAGTTGTTCAAGCAGGTGGACTACCAGCATCTCATGGGCAACTGGGGGTTGGCAGTAAATGCTGGTGCTGCCAATGATATCCAGATGCCCCTAAATCAAAGAAATACACATTTTTTTCATGTCTGATCCCTGTAGTCCTTGACTCTCCTAAGTCTTGAAGCTATTTGAATAACTATAAATCTCAAGGCAGGGAATTCCAATGGTTCACCGCCCTCACAAAAACAATTCATCCTCATCTCAGTCTTCAAGAGATTTTTAAACTTGCCCATTAGTGAAAACCTCCTCATAGATATTTCCTATCAAGTCCCCTCAGAACCTCATCAGGTTTAAATATGGAACCATTGTATTTGAATTTTCCTCATAACCCAAAGGAATAAATCTCAGGAAACTTTGCTACACTGCTATAACTTTACTTTTCAAACAAACTCATAGCAAATATTCCAGGTTTGTGGCATCAATTTACCAAACGAGTTGCCTCAAGGTTTCCTAACATTTGTACTTCATTCCTCTTGCAATAAAGACCAGCACTCCATTCACTGCCTTAATTATTTACTATACCTGAAAGCAAAATGTGATTCTTGAAGAAGAGCAGCCAAATCTCTCTTGCCTTGAGGATTTTGTTCCTCCGTATCCAGTCTGACGGTCCACCACAACTCTATACAGTTAATTGACTGCTCCTGGCAGCACAGCCTTGAGTCACCTTAACTCTCCTATCTGGATTATCCTTCCCTCTGCCATTGCTTTTACTCCATCTTATTTACCTCTAAGTACCCCTTTTAAATATTTTTATTTAATGTCTTGTTCGTGTACATGGGAGTAAAAGGTCTTTAGAATTAACTGGGTAAGACTGGGTAAGACACCAGACAGCTTTCTAAACTTGCTCACTTTTAGCACTTGACTACCTTCCTTTGCTTTTAATTTCTATGGTTCTATCAGATTGCACAATGCATTCAAGGAATGTATCCCTGTCAATCTCAAACCAGTTTGAATACTTCTGTCTATAATACCAAACCTCAGCAAATGCTCATTTTGAATCAGATTTTCAATTTTTAATTCCAGGATACAATCACTTGGACCTGGCAAGGACCTGGAGCGTAGGTTGATTTATATTTTTGTTCCTCTTTTTCTTATCAACAAATTGGTAATTTCACACAATGCTTTTCTAAGAATGTAAATGGGAAATGGCTAAAATAAGATTAAAGTTCTGATTTAATTCAGAAAAGTTATTCTGTTTCATGGCTAACTGCTGTGCGTTTTTCTTTGATTCTTGCATGCGTACAACAGTGAAGATTTATACATTGTCAGGCATTGGTAGTGAGTCAGGAAGGCATGGCATTATGAGCGGGGTCTTCTGAAGTAATAATGCATTTAACTGTAGGAGTGGCTGTTGCCTCTCCTAGGCTTTGTTCTTTTGACCTCCTCGCAGTTGCTGCGTAACCCTTGTTAAATGATCATTCATTCTTGGTATTGAATGGGATAAAATTGAACAATCATAGTGACTAAGCACTATACATTTGCTGCTAATGATTGGCTTTGTTCAAAACATATTACAAATACAAGTCCTGCCTGGTTTTCACCTATTTTCCAATCTAAAATTTAACTAAGTTTTCATAATTTTTCTTCAATAGTCAAAAGTAGAAATGATCAGACTTGCCAGAAGATATGTACAAAAAGTTGCCGATGTGAAAACGGTCTGAAAATGTTTGTATATGTCTGAGATCTCAAAGACTATCATTAGCAAGACCAAAAATTTAGTGTGAAGTTGAGAGAAATAGGTCACTTGGTGAAGTTGGGTAAAACTGAAATAGAGAATGAATTTGCAGTGCCTCATTCAATGCAGAAACTAAGAGTGAATAGCTAAGAAATGTATCAAGACTGCAAGGTGAGCTGTTCAAAAGCTGAGGAAGAACTGTATAATTAGAATGTGCTAAAATCAGTCTAATGGAATAGAGAAGAACTAGCATTGGTAATCACACACTAATGCTTGAGAGAGTGCTGTGCTTTTTGAAGAATGTGTAGCAAATGAGTTATTTTGGTGGGAGTGAGCAGAAAAACTACAAAGACCCATCATTTATTTATTTGCCTCTGTACTGCACAATTTGAGGTTTGTAATTTAATTAAAAAATCACATGTGGTTAAAGTGCACATTGTCAGATTTTATTAAAGGGTATTTTTTATTAATTTTCATACTGTCTATCATATATAACTCCCAGTAGAACCCTCCATGGGCTTGAACACTCCAAGGTAAACAAACTCATTCTAATCAGTCTCTCCTCTTAAATTAACCTCCCCCATACGATCCGATATACTGGTCAACCACCTTTGCACTCTCTACAGTGCAATCGTGTTCTTCATATAATGTTTTGAATCGAGTGACATACAGTATTCTACTGCAGCCATTGTTTTTGTCAACTTGTATGTAACTTCCTTGCGCCTGTATCTTATGCCCTAGCTAATGAAGGCAAGCATCTTGTTAACCTTCCCCATCCCCTGGCAGTTTTTTGTGCAACCACAGGTGGTTTGGCACAGATCTGTTCACCTCCTGTTCACTAAACCACCATCCAGGGTGCTAAACAGCCCATCAGATGATGCAGAGATTTGCATGCTTCCACTCCAACCTTGTCTATTACATTTGATGTTTGTGATGTGTTCTTGACATCTGGGACTAAGTGACTGTTTTGCGGGGCACCTGAGCTCTGTCTGCACCAGTCTTCTTGATTTTCCGGTTGTATGCCATTTTAACACCCCTTCCCATTCCAAATCTCACCTGTATGTCCCTGGCCTTCTCCGCTAACACAGTGAAGCCATATATAAACTAGAAGAACACCACCACATATTACACTTGGGTAGTCTGCAGTACAATGCTGTGAAGCCTAGAGCAGTACAGCACAGGACAGGCCAACCATGGTGCCAGTTTAAACTACATATATGCCTGCACATGGTCTATATCCTGCATTCCCTGTTTGTTTGTTTGTATCTGTCTAAATGCTCTTAGCTTTTGCTATTGTATCATCACGTCCCCTGCCAATGCTTGGAAATCATTGCCATGGGAAGTGATGGAAGCGGATACAATGGCAACAGCCAGTCTTTGTATACTAAAGAAAGCGTGCCTCGTAAATTTGTTTGAACTTTCTCTTCCTCGCATTAAAGCTATGCCCTCTAGTATTTGCCACTTCCACTTTATGTACCATGTCTAAGCCTTTCATAATTTTATGTTTCTATCAGGTCACCCCTCAGCCTCCTCTGCTTCAGAGAAAATATTCCAAGTTTGTCCAATCTCTCCTTGTCGTTAATGCTTTCTATTCCAGGCAACATCCTGGTGACCCTCTTCTGCACCCTCTCCAAAGTCTCCACATCCTTGCTGTAATGTGGCTACCAGAACTACACAAGTATTCCAAATGTGGCCTAACCAAAGGTTTGTACTGCTGCAAAATCCAGACTTTTATACTCAAACCCCAACCAAAGAAGGCAAGCATGTCATATGCTGCCTCTACCACCCTACCTACTTGTGTTGGGACCTTGTGGGAGTTATGGATTTGCGCCCAAGACCCCTCTGTGCATCCATGATTCTAAGGATCCTGCCTTTTACTCTATAATTTCCTCTTACTTTGGACCTTTCGAAGTGCAACACTTTGCACTTGCCCGGATTAAACTTCATCTGCCATTTCTCTTTGCACATTCCCAACCGGTTCCTTTTCCGTTGAATCCTTTGACAACTTTCCTCACTATTCACAATTCTGGTATGAATGTGGAATTTTCCTATTTCAGGTAACCCATTCCCCTGTGATCCTTTCCTGCTCTCGGTCCACCTGGGCGCCTATCCATTTTTTTTACCTTTCCGCCTTTGATTCCCCCACCCTGGTTGCTTGGACATAACCATTCCACACTTTATTCCTTCTGCCCATAACCCTTCCCCCATCTGATCACCGCTCATCTTCCCCACACCCCTCCAACTGGTTCCACCCATCACCTACCAGTGCCCATTTTACCCCTTCCTCTCACATCCACATACTGACTATCTTCTCTCTATATTATCAGTCCTGATGCAGGATATCAACCTGAAATGTCAACCTTCCCTTTGCTTCCACAGATGTGGCTTGACCTGCTCGCTTCCAGCAGTTTGTTGTTTGCTTCAGACTCCAGCATCTGCATCTTTTGTCCCCAAGTATCTTGTATGCCTTCTTTGTCTTATTTGGTTGTGCTGCCACATTCATCGTTCCTTAGACATGAACACTAAGGTCCTTCTGTTCCTCGGCACTCAGCCCTACCATTCATTGTGTATGTGAATTTCATTGCATTTATCAGGATTAGATTCCAAAGTGTCAATGTTATACACAATTTACTAGCTGGTCAATATAATTCTATAGGGTCACACCACCTTCTCTATCGATTACAATGTTTGTGTCCATCATGCTAATCAGACATCCATATTCCAAACATTAATGAATTTAACACACATTAAGGATACACCAGTAGTTATAAGGTTAAACTCATTTGAGAATTATCTTTGGCTCTTCCTTTCCTGATTTTAGTATTTCAAATAACTGAATCTAGATGGCAAAAGCTTTACTTTGTAATTTGACATCTGTAATATATGGGGTATTGCAAAGTACGTACCAGATGACCATTGCTTCAGTACTTGTTTTCACTTGAAAATTATATTGTTAGCTGGTTTGTCAGCAGTGTGCATAAGTAAAAACATCAGAAGGCGACATTGATACTCTTCCAGTGACTTCTATGACTCAATGCTTTTCCTGTGTCTTACTGTAGCTCCAGAGTTGGAAGCGAATTGCACCAATTCTTCCAGAACAAAGCAGATGTATTGATTGACACCCCATCCACTCTAAATGCGCATTCTTTCCACCACTAGTAGAGTGGCTGCAGTTTCTATCATCTTCAAAATAAACTGCAGTTTTTCACCAAGTCTACTCAAATAGCACCTCCAAAACCCATGACCTCCACCACCAAGAAGAATATCTGTTAGCTGTCAACACCATTTCTTGCTGGTTTCCTACCCTGTCCTATGCATTCCTGGCTTAGAAACATATTGTCAATTACTCATTGTCACTGAGTCTAAATCCTGGAACTCTGTACCCAATAGCACCATGAGAGTAATTTCACTAGAAGGACACCAATGGGTTCATGAAAGTATCCAGACCTCCAAACTGAATGAATAAATAAAAGCCATTAATGGTCTCGGAAGCAGTATAGTTCTCCATGAACAAGATCTCAACGTATTTCCAGCGTCAGATTTGTGCTAAAACTTTGAGGAATGGTGAATATCTCAGAGATCTTAAAACGCCCTTTTTCATCGTGGATGTCAATGAACAAATTCAACATTGACTCAGATGTTAAGTCCAACATCTGAATGCCTAAAGAAATGACTAAGATGACTACATAATTAAATCTTGGTTTTCAATATCCCAGTCCCACCAGAGGGACCCGGGTCACTATCAAATATATAGAGAACACCATGGTGCTGCACCGATTTCATCAATGATGCCTGTGAAAGTTCATGAATTTACACTCAGCTGAAGTGAGGCTTTAAATAAATCAGTGAAAACAAGTGAATTGATAAATCATCAGCAGCACAATTATCTAAGTTTTTGATCTGCTAAAATTGGTATATACCACTTGAAGTTAGTCATTTTTTGTTATTTTTTTGGCCATGCTAGTGATCAACTCATCATCTGAGCTTCAATTAATCGCTACTAATGAAATCAACACATTGGCAGAATTATAGATCGAAGTTGGCAATTGCTTATGCATCTTCATGTTCTAGTTTGGAGGTTCCCATGCTTTTTATTGGGCTCGAATTTGCTCATTCATATCCCATGTGCACCTCTAAGAAATTGCATGCGGTGTATGTAAACCTGAAATTCACTTTAGTCATTGAAGCTGCTTTCATTCCACACCCTTGCATCTGAATTTTAATATCATCAAATCATGATGATAGAATTCCTATGCTGGGAAATTTCAGGGGGATGTTTCTATTTTATTCGGGTCAAGTTGATAATGTCAGAGAAATAATATTCACAAATACAAATAAGACGTACCGCTATTCTGCCAAAGCAACGGCAGCAATGCCTGGGCAGATTTGTTTGTAGCTGTATTTATATGGTGTAACTAACTTCACTCAGAAAAGTATGCCCCTTCACAGTTATATGGCATGCAGGATGAATAGACTCTATAAACAGAACAAAAATGTTTGATTGGAACATTAAGTGCAAAAATCAATGTGCTGGAGGACTTTTGCCAGTCAGGCAATATCTATGGAAGGGAATGATGTTTTGGGTTGGGACACTTCTTTGGACTGAAGTAGGGTCCCAACCCTTGCTGTCTGGTCTGCAAATCCTATATTGAGGATTTTGAAGCAAAACAATTTGGTCCAAATAGTTCAGAGCCTGGAGCAAAGACATTTGTTTACTGAAGCAAAATCAGCAACTTCCATAAAAGATTATACAAAAATTGCTGAAGATAAACACTTTGTTTTAAGTCTTGTAATACCCACAAGCTAACATATTTAGCAGGTAGTGCCTGAATTGTTGCATGTGTTTAATCCTCATAGAAAATAGGAATAACTATGAATAATAGCAATATTGTAGATAGTTGTAATTGGCATATGACAGCTAGAATGCTCTTCGGGTAATTTTAACACAACCTACGGAAGAAGCACCACTTTTAGAAAGACATGTCTTCTTCAATATTTACTGAAGATATTGTAGAGGGCACATTACTATATACATTTTTTAAGATATAGCTTGGTTTTGTGTAACATGCCATATGTATATAAACGCATTATAACTTGCATGTTTTACTATTTTTATTAAAATACAAATTGAACCAGTCGTGCACTTTTGTGGAGATTATACTAACAATCTTATTTCTCAGGTTAAAAATCCTTTGGCTCACCTTATGCCAACTACATAATAATGTGGAGATGGAGGTTAGTTTTAAATTGCTTCTTTTAAAGAAATAGAATGTTTATTCTCTTTTATTTGGGTTTAAATTAATCTTTTAACGTTTGATATCATTAAAGAATAAGATATTTGTTGTAATCAATTATATTCTGCACTAAAAATCCCCTATATTTGTGTCAACCCTCTTGATATTGACCTACAGTTTCCAAATTTATAATCACTGAACAAACATTTCAGACATGAAACCTGTGGTCAGATGTTATTAGGTTTGTGATATTCCTCCTCTTAAGTGCATAAAATTCCAACCTTTGTTTAGTTTCCTTTCTTTACTATACAAATTAGAGAATCTGCGCTGCTTGGGTCAGAGAAATCGAACAAAATCAACAAACATTTAGCAATTTGGTTTCCTTTTTTAAATTTTGTATAATCTTCATGTCCGTCATGAGCAATGTAGTTCAAATTGGAAGTGATGTGTCCTTGCCTACTTATTTAAAAATGTGTGCATTATCTTTTCCCAGAAAGTCAAAGTGGAAATTACACTCTTCATTTTTTGTTTTAGGATGTGCGTATAGAAACGTGCCATTGGTTGTATTGTAATCTTTGAGATGTAATGTGCTTTGTGTACTTAGTTTTAAAATAATGTTGAACATCACTTCCCTTCACGAGACGAATAATTTTGAAGATGTATATTGTGGACAATCTGTAGTAGAAAATGGAACAGAATAGCACAGGAACAGGTCCTTCGGCCCACAATGTCTGTGCCAAACGTAATGCCAAGACTAGCTTTTATCTGCCTGCATATAATCCATATCCCTCCATTCCCTGTCTCTTAAATGCAGAACGCATTTAATACTCAATAGAAATGAAACAGATTTTCAGAAATGTTTACAATAAAGTACTCTGGCATTGACAATGAATATCGGTAGCTTTTCTTTCACCTGATCAAATGTATCTGTCTTGTATTTTAATATTACTTGTATTTGTTCTATATCCTTCCAATGTCCTTGGTGCTTTTTAAACTTTCAATTTTGCTCTCAGCCTTGATTTCCTGATTTATTTATTTCTTTCAATACCTGCATGAATGCTAATACCATAACAATCATTGTCCGGTGGTACCATGAAAGAAACACTTGAAGATCAAGTAAATAAATTTGTCAGGCCATTTGATCAATTTCCATAAAATCTGGCACACAAGTTTTAATAGTTTTAGCTAAAATTTTGTAAAATTGCATGTGTGTCACGGAAAATCTTGTTAAAGAATATTATGTCATTCTGTAAACAGTTTGAATATCTAGTTACATGTGTTTTAGCCTTTTTTTTAAATAATTATTTTGCTTGTTTCAATTAGTTTCTGCCAGTTTATACACCCTCTGAGGAGGAAAGGAAGAATCCCATTTTGTATGCAAACAACGTCAGGAGGTTAATGGCAAAGTAAGTATGATAGCACTAATCATATCTATCTATCTATATTTATATCTATATACTATTAAAACTCTGTGTGTGTGGGGGTGTGGGTGCCAGATTCGGCCTTTGATTCCTTGGTTCGCCAGCACCACGCACTGAATCTCCGTCATTTTTTCCATATCGCTACCTAATTCACTTTTACATTCACTCATGCACTCCTCAAAACATTTGGACATTTTTATCTACACGTTTTGTAATAAAATCCTCCACCCCCTCCCTCCCCCCCCCCCCCCCCCCCCCCCCCCCTCACTCACTAATTTTGTCGCCTCCTGCTGGCCAGCTACCATAACGGCTGCTGACGCCCGGCTCTGCTCGGAAAATGCCGACATTTCTCCGAACCGCTGGTGCCCGTCCCGGCTCTGTCACGCTGCCTCAAGCCAAACATCGGATCTTCAATCCTCGGCCGAAAAGCAGGGGGGAACAGCCAGCATGACAGAGCCGGCGTGTCACAAGCGCCGAGGATGCCAGGCCTCACAATCTCTGATCATTCCACAGTGAGTTCACCGGTTTTGGATTTGTTCCCAGTTTCCTGACCATTCTGCTACTTCTTTTGACTACATCTATATACTAGACTAAGTGGGACCCGTTGGGTCCCAGCATCACACAGGAGGGCTGGTCATCCAACGCAATATTCCACCTCTCCACCAATTCTAATATTGGTGGCCAGTTGGGTGGGTGGGTGGATGGGGGGGGCTTTCTGGAGCGCTAGTATGGGTGTTGTGGGCTGAAGGGACTGGTTTCCAGGGGGCTAGTATGAAAATTGTGCGCCAAATGGATTCTTGGGCTGGCGTCTCAGTCAATCAAGCCTGTTGTGCTGGCAACTCACTCACCCACGGCTGGTGGGCTGGTAGTTGACTCACGGCTAATCCTTGAAATTCTATTTCAAGCAGGGTATAAGGCCACCAAATTCAAGTGCAGTTTCTTACCACTTCTAGCAGGGTGCAAGGCCACCAAATTCAAGTGCAGTGTCATACCATTTGAAGTAGGGTGCAAAGCCACTAAAGACAGTGAGTCGTGACCTCTCCCTCCCCCATCATGCAGAGACTGAGCCACACCCACGTTTCCGGGTTTTATAACCCCCCACCGGAAAAGGTGTGGCTTTCATGGAGTGATTGACAGGAGAGAGATTCTCAACATTTTTTTAAACACGTTTATTTTTCATTGATGGGAAGAATTCTCTGCACCTGCTCAGCAGAGGGGGACTGAGTAAGATGGCCAAAAATCACAGCCATAAGTGGTAGCGTTTTATCTAAAATCAATATACAGTGCAAACAGGATGTAAGTGCATTTACTGTAGTGCCTTTTAACTTCAAGCCAAAGCACCCAAACCACCATTTGCAGTAAGTAGTGCATTTCAACTTCATGCCATCATTTGCAGTAAGTGGTGCCTTTCAACTTCAAGCCAAAGCACCCAAGCCACCATTTGCAGTAAGTAATGCCTTTTAACTTCAAGCCATTGCATCCAAGCCACCATTTGCAGTAAGTAGTGGCTTTCAACTTCAAGCCAAAGCAACCAAGCCACCATTTGCAGTAATAGTGCCTTTCAACTTCATGCTACCATTAGCAGTAAATACTGCCTTTCAACGTCAAGCCAATGCACCCAAGCCACCATTTGCAGTAAGTAGTCCCTTTTCTACTTCAAGCCAAGATGGTGTGATCCCGAGTGAGCCTCCGGGCCGCCAGCGAGGACGGACAGGATGATGACTTTATTGTGATGTCCGTATCCTTCGTCCCTTCATCATGGTTGCCCACACTACCACCAACAAGACCCTACGGTCCCTGACCTCTGTCATTAAGCGTAGCTGGCCAGACAAGCACTACAACGTTCCTTTGCCAGCCCGACCTTTCTTCCCTGTTCGGGACGAATTAGTGCTACAAGACGGGATTGTTTTAAAAGAACACAAAGCCGTGGTTCCTGCTTTGTTGCATCACCGGTATTTCGACGCTGTCCATGCAGGACACCCAGGTGCTGAAGCCACTGTTTCACAGGCGAAAAGCATGTTTTACTGGCCTGGCATGGCCGAATACATCAACGACAATGTGGCAGCTTGTGCTGTGTGCAATAGCATGGCACCTCATCAACAAAAGCAACCACTTCTGCCACATCCTGTACCTGCGCTCCCATGGTCTACAGTGGCAGCTGATTTATTTGAGTGGCATGGCAAGCAGTACCTGGTGCTCGTGGATTCGTATTCAGGGTGGTTCGACATTGATTTTCTCAGCAGCCCCACTTCTCGTCATTTTTCAATCCATGGATCTCCAGGCAAGCTGTTGACTGACAATGCAGCCAGTTCACCAGCCAACAATTCCGAGAGTTTGCCAGACGCTGGAATTTTCACCACATCACCAGCAGCCCTGAGTATCCACAGTCTAATGGCCTGGCTGAACGGGCTGTCCGATGTGCGAAACTCATGGAGCGCTCTCACAGAGCCAAATCTGACGTGTTCCTGGATTTGCTCAACTTACGCAACATTTCCCATGACCCTGCCTTGGGTTCCCCTGCTCAACGATTATTGTCAAGGCAGACCCGTACCCCGCCCGTCGCAGAACAAACGTTAGTCCCACATCTCTTTCCACCTGAGGATATTCAAACCAGGTTACGACAGAAGGGTGACATTAAAAAAAAATGGTTCGACAAGACGAGCAGGCCTCTGCCACCATTGACCCAAGGACAGGTGGTCCGCTTACAGACTGACAAAAGCCATGAGCGTGTTGGAGTGATTCTTGGTCTAGCTTCGGATTCACGGTCGTAACATTGTTAGAGCCGATGGCGGCACCTACCGACGAAACAGACAACATCTTCTGCCTGTGAACGAGCCAATCCCTCCTCATTATCTGGATCGTACAAGTTCATTTCAATCTGCATCTGGTGACCCTCACATGCTCTTGCCAGCACAACAATCCATGCCTGTGACAGTTCCTCTGTCTGTCCCACCTTCGCCTGTGCCACAGTCTCTTGCTTCGACTCCAGAGGTGTTGGTCCACCCCCACGGCGGTGAAATCACCAACTCTGTCCTTGGGGAAGAGGAATGGAGATGGCCTCTTATCGTACACGTGCCGGTCGTGAAGTATCCGGACTATGTTTGACTACATAGTGATTTTTGTGAATTGCGTTGTGATTTTTGCTTTGTTTAGTTATGGGTATACAATGTTATTGATTCTTTAAGAGGGGGGGATGTAGATTAGTGTCTCATGTTATGAGTCATGCTTTTGTAGTTACGCCCACTAGTTTATTAGCATTGCGGTCTACTGCACTCCGCAGTCTGAGGTGAACTCAAATGAGAGCTTGTAATTGTTTATTCTAAATAAACAGTGTATAACCTGACATGGTGTGAGGGCTTTATTATTACAAGGACCCCAAACCAACATCAATGTTTTGCAAGGCTGTACTAAAACTTCCGTGCTCTTAAATTCGGTGCCCTGGTTCCTGAAGTACATCGTCCAATTCGCTGTCTTTACTGTCCTATCTTCCAGTGCTGCCATCTTCAGGAATCTTTTGACTTGTACATCAAGATCTTGCTGTTCCTCCATACTCCAAATATATTCCTCCATACTCGAGCCTTATGCCCAAAATTTTAGAAAGACTTTGTTTTTACAATAATCACGGTCAGAAGATGCTTCTTGTAGCGTAAAATCAGTAATTGAGTGTCAATATTCACTTTGGCAACTTAAAGAGATTATTGGCTCCTCCCCCACCCCACCCTGGAGGGAAATAATATGAGGCATTAATGATATTTTTAAAATGTATATTTTTAAAGGAAAGACTGATGTGGCAATAAGTACGGGTAAGAACAAACCAAGCCTAGAAAATGGCTTACAAAATAAGACAGATATTCCACACTACCAGACATGGCCATTTGTCAATGTTGTCAAAATATTGAATGTTTTTGAATGTCTCCATAAGTTCAAAACTAATGGAAAAGCATCGTTGATGGAAATATTTTTAAAAAAACAGATAAAAAGCAATTTGAATCAATCATATATAGCATGGAAACAGGCCCTTCGCCCTAATTTGTCCATGCCGACCAGGATGCCACATCTAAGCTAGTCCCATTTGCCCACGTTGCGCCCATATCCCTCTAAACCTTTCCTATCCATGTACCTGTCCAAATGTTTTGAATGCCTTTATAGTACCTGCCTCTACTACAGGGGTCAGCAACCTACGGCCCCCGAAATCACCCGGCCCGCAGGCGGATTTTTTACCCCGTAATCATCCAACCACCCCGAGCGCGGCCGAGCTCTGTCTGTGCCGCATCCTGCACAAAGCTGCCGGCACAGCCGTGCACCTTCTATGAACACATTTAAGAAAGAACTGCAGATGCTGGAAAAATCGAAGGTAGACAAGCTGGAGAAACTCAGCGGGTGAGACATGCAAGGATTGCATGAGGCTGCCTCACCTGCTGAGTTTCCTCAGCATTTTTGTCTACTTTCTGTGAACACGTGATTTGATGCCTGCCATCCGGGGCGGGATGGGGGCGAGAGCCATGTGTACACGAGATAAATGTAACCCGCCATCCACTCACAGACATACGTTCCATCCCCTATGCAGAACAAGGTTGTCGACCCCATTCTCTACTACCTCCTGTGGCAGCTCGATTCATTTACTCACCACCCGCTGCGTGAAATATTTGCCCCTCAGGTTCTTAATACATCTTGCGCCTCTCACCTTAAATATTTGGAACATTTAAACGCAGGTGATTTTAAAAAGATGTAAATTGACACCGCCCTAAACTCATCTGAGCTGTTCCCCGCTGAAATAAAAGGTGCTGTGCCTGTACCAGTTAGGCTGAGTTCCCAGTTTCACGTGCTGGAAAGTTGCCACAGAATTAAACACTCCCTTAATGGAATTGCATCTGCAGACGTTTTATGCTTGCTGGCAATTCCTTTGCGAACTGCTTGTACTATGCAAAATCCAGACTCTTTCATCAGCAGGAACTCATCAACATCATCTCTTCATGACCAAAATAAGGAACAACAGAATCTATTTTTCTAATATTACTGATTATAAGATGTCTAATCTGGTGGCCAACTTGCTGCTTAAAATATGCAGCACTTTTTCTTTTGATTCAGTGTCCCAATCTCGCAGTAGCCAGCCATTTCAACTACCATTCCCATACTGACTTTTCTGTCCTGGGTCTCCTCCATTGCCAGAGTGAGGCCACACGCAAATTGTAGGAGCATTGCCCCTTATTTTGCTTGGGTAGCTAACAACCTACAGTATGAACATTGAATTATCTCATATCGCCGCCCATCCTTTTGCTCCAGAGATACTACCGTAGCTGCTGAGTTAATCCAGCACTTTGTGTCTAAAATAACATTTGAGCTGTTTGGTGGGAGGGAGCCAGCAACTCTTTATTTATTGCTGGCTAACAGCTGCTTCATTCAGTATATTTGTGTATGAAATGTTCAAAGAAATGTTCCTTTAATCATGCCTCACATCTTGTAATATTTAATTATTTTTTATCTTAATATTTCTGTAATATTTAATTATTTTTTAATCTGTCCCCCTTAGTGCTCTTGGTGTTCCTGTGACTGACTATACTTTTGAAGATTGTCAGATTGTAATGTCCGAGAGTCAACTGAAACTTCCGCTGTATACCTGTCTGCTAGAATTTGCAAAGCTTGTCAGAAAACTCAAGTAGGTTCTTGCTTTAAAAAATACAAGGCACTCGTGCTTTTTTTGCCTTAATTTCACATTTCCAGCCTAAACAGTACTTTCCTTATACCTTTCTTTTCAAATTCTTGGAATTCTGCATGTGCTAAAATTGTGGGAGTATCTTGACCAGCAGTTCAAGAAGATCAATCACCATCATCTTGAGGACAATTATGGATGGGCAGTAAACACTGGCCTTGTCGATGAGACCCACACCCCAAAAACAGAATAACATTCCTAATTTTCTGTTTCTTGAAGATTGTTGTAGGAACTGCTAAGTAAATTTGAGCAAATCTTCAAAACACAAAGCCGAGAGCTGTGGTGTCTGAAATGTTTTCTTTATCTTTAATTTCCAAAGGAACAATATTAGTTCTGCCGAAAGGGCTGAATAAAATAAGCAAAGCTGATCCCTTCCATCATTTACTTCACTGCCCTGTTAGATTAGCTCCCAATTATGAAATATCATTTGCAGACATGCCAAGTCATTTAATTCATCTCATAGATGTGCACTAGAAGTGCACAATTCCTATCCTTCAAAATAGCTTTCTTCGAAAGTTCAGTATTAATTGCATAAAAACCATTGCTTCAAATAAGTACAAATGCTTGGGGGAAGGGTTGGAATAGAAGCTGATTGGTGGAAAGTCTCATGCAGAGAATGCACTTTCAAAAGGAAATTTTACTTACTAAAGCAAATGATAAATTAACTTTTTACTGCATTTGTCTTTTTAATTTTAGAATTAATGCTGGTTGATTGACTGTGTTATTTTTTTTTTCTAGTTTAAAGCCTAAACAAGTTGAAAAAGAACTGGATGAACTTGCAGAAAGTGCCAAAAGAGAGAGAGGAAAACGAATAACTCTGGAGATATTCGCTGATTATTTGAAGCTGCCAATCACTGATGCATTAACAGATATCTTTGCGCTTTTTGATGAGGTGAATTATACTCTTGGCAAACATAGAATAGAATAAAATGCCATTTATTGTCATTCAAACAGACATGGTTCGGATGAAATTTCGTTCCTGCAGTCATAACATAATTTTAAAAAAACTAAGACACACAATTAACACAATTTACATAAACATCCATCACAGTGAATCTCCAAACACCTCCTCGCTGTGATGGAAGGCAAAAGTCTTCTCTCTTCCCTGTTCTTTATTCTTCTCCCGCGGTCAAGCAGTCCAACTGCTGCGTCGAGGCGACCGGAGCTCCCGATGTTAAAGCCCCCGGAGGGCAATAGTAAGTCCGGCGGCCGTCAAGGCCGCACCGGGCGATGTAAGGTCCTGCTCCGGGTCTTGATGTTAGAGCCCCCGACGGGCGATGGTAAGTCCCGCGGCCGTTAAAGCCGCGCCGGGCGATGTAAGGCACTGCACCGGGCCGTTTTAACCCCGCGATTCGGGCGGGAGAAGTTGCTATTGCGGGAGCTCCGAAAAGCGGTCTCCCACCAGGGACCTGCGAGCTCCCGATGTTACCGTCCACAGGGCCTGTAGCCGGAGCCTCTGAAGTCGTGTCGCAGCCGCGCACCACCACAGCTCTCCACGCTCCTAAATCGGCCTGCTCCGCGATGGTGAGTCCGCAGGCTCCACGATTGGAGCCCTCGGGTTGGTTCCGGTTGGATGCCGCCGGCTGCACGATGTTAGGCCCAACGACAACTGAGATCCGATAGGGATAGCGTCGGGTCCCCTTACACGGAAGAGATTAAAAAGTTTCCCCCACCCTCCCACATATACACATCTAAAAAATCAAACCAAAAACATACACCTAATGGGACAAAAAGAAAGAAAAGACGGACGAACTGCAGTCGAGCCGCTGCCATAAGGCGCGCCACACCGAACATGCCACTGAATATGTGGACCTTGTTAAATTTATAAACTGGTATTGCTTGGGAAAGGCTAAGAAAAGTCCCCAAAAATTAGAATTAATTTATCCAAGTGACATCTTCTATATCCAATGGGAGATGTAAGCCAAAGGTTGTACATTATGGCATAATAATGCTGTGTGTTCATTAACTTGCCTGATTATCCAATTTTTGGTTTGAAAATGTTCCTTTTGCAATTATGGGACCCATTAGTAGCACTTAAAAGCAAGAGCAGGAAGATACGGCAGTAATAAAATTCATAGAAAAGCAATGAAAAATTGACCTTAAAAATCATATAAACAACCATATGATTGATGCTATTGAGTGTATATCTAATAATGGAAAGGGGATGGCCACATTTACAGGCCTATTGGAGGAAGTATTTGGTAGATGAGAGTAGTGTGGTTAAAATGCACATTAAACCAGAATTTAATTCACATAATGTTTTTTAAGCACTCTGTGCATGAATTGCAGAAAATGTCATCTTTTAAATTGCCAGAGGTTGCCCACTAGAAAATCTAAGATGATTTATCCAGTGGCTACATCTGTAATTATTTCCATTATGTATTGCTCATTTGAGCATTGCCCACTGAAAATTGAACATATTTCTACTTTAGATACAATGCAGATTTCAGCCACTTGTTTAGCCAAGTGAATTTTTCAGCCATTGATTTGCAAAAGATGCTGGGCAAAATACTACATGATAGTTGGCCTCAGCTTAAGTAGTGAGACAGTCTTTTTCCAGCCTTTCAAAATGGGACTACTACTGTTCAGCCTTGAAACTGAAGTAAGTCTTAAACTTTGACTTGCCTGGTCTGAAACATAACACTCTAGGACTTAATGCCAAACTCCGAGGGCAGATGTTGGGAAACGGTGAAGCCCTGTTGGCAATTGAGAAAATTAAGAGGAGATTCATAATTTCTATCCATTTTTTTGGTCAAGTAAATATAGGAAAACACTTTCTGGTGACAGGATGGCATGTGGCCAGAGGATACAGATTTAGAGGACAGCATAAAATAGCCAGAATATATATATTATAAAAAGCTAGTTGTCATAATTATTTATGAAATTATTAATATGTAAGAGTGCAGTTGTAATTTTAAGTTTAATAGCAATACTTCCCTGTGCAACTTCTAATTTGTATTGATTTAATATGTTATGATAATTGTACAAATATTGGTTTTCTAATTCTACTATTTTTTCTAATTTCAATAGCAAGAAACGTAGGTGCACATTTTCGTCCATATTGATTGACAGCAAATCATAGCATAAAGTCAACTGTACATATTTTCCACAGATCCTCAATGGTACTGTTAACCACTGTATGAATTACTGAATTTATACTGAATACATTGTAATCAATATTGTCCGAATGGTGACCTCTACTGAGTGAATTTGCAGATTGAGAGTTGGATCCTTCTTTCCTCGGAATAAAAAATAAAAAAAATGCATTTGTACTTTTATACTCTCCCAATTAATATAATCACAGATATATCCTGTGATTATATTAATTTGCTGCAAGGGTTTTGCCAACCATCTGAAACTTTGGTTGAAGGCTTAATGTATGCATGAAGATGTTTTTTTCCCCCAAGCCTAGACAGTGAATAAAAAACTTCCACAGGAGAAATATACACCAGCCATTTTCTATCCATATTCATTGATCAATTCCATAATGGTAGAGCAACCATGGAGTTCTTTGGAGTAAGCTATGCCATGTTCTGCAGGGAATGTCTCTCGTGCTTTCTGCTCATTTGAAAGCTAAACTCGTATTTTTGCTGACACATTTTTGCAATTTGTTTGCATTTAGAATTACACTGTGTTCTTTGGAGACATAGCATAACTTACCCCTATTGACTCTATTCGTGCAATATCATTTTGGATTTGATCGATGATCGTAGTGATAAAATGGTGGTTGTATATTTCACCAGTGGAAGGTTTTTTTTTTACATTCCAGCAATGATCAATAAATATCAAGATTAACTGCAACTGCTTAAAAATACTGGCCACTAAAATGACTGGCTAATTTTCTTTTAAAGTTATGGATATTAGATATGTGGAATATATGTCACAGACTTACTAACAATAAAAGTTTTCAATGAAAATTGACAATTGCATTATTTCAGGGTGTGCCTGAGATGTCTCATACTCTTTTTAAATTGAACCTCCATGGCATAGAGCAGCCTCGGCATTTCTTCAGTCTTAAATGTCTTCATGTTTCATTCTTTCTTCATATAAAATAATACCATCTAGGTTGATTTAAAAAAAATAAACAACATCAAAATGAAGTTCAACAGATTTGCTTTGGTTTGCAAATTACTAATTGGTTATTTCTTTCAGATTAAAGATGGAACAATTGATTTTAGAGAGTATGTGATTGCCTTGTCAGTAATATCAAGACCATCTAACACTCTTGAAACTATTAAGCTATCAATTAAGGTAAGTATTTGTTATGTACAGAGTCAAAAATTATGTACATATTGTTGAAATGGAAGCATCAAGATTCAATTCAGAATGAAATATGTCTGCTGCCCTATTTAATGAAGCTGACTAAAGATAAAGCTAGGGCTACACGTGTGGGTTTAAACTAAATAGTGGGGGGGAAGGATTTACAAATTGGGAGTATAAAGATGGAGTTGAAGGGGAAGAGGCTACAGGAAAAATTACAAAAGATTCTCAAATTAATGGGAAGGAAAGCTTGAGAATGGACAACAGAGTAAGGTCAGGGCCCATTATTGCGAGGGGGAAAGTGAATACGGAGGTCAAAGTACTGTATATGAATGCGCGAAGTATAAGGAATAAAGTGGACGAGCTTGAAGCTCAGTTAGAAACAGGCAAGTCTGATGTTGTGGGAATTACTGAGACATGGCTACAAGAGGGCCAGGGCTGGGAACTGAATATTCAAGGGTATATCTCCTATCGAAAAGACAGACAGGTGGGCAGAGGGGGTGGGGTTGCCCTGTTGGTGAGGAATGAAATTCAGTCCCTTGCAATGGGTCACATTGAAACAGGAGATGTGGAGTCAGTATGGATAGAACTATGGGACTAATCTACAGGGCCCCAAACAGTAGCCTGGACATAGGGTGCAAGTTGAATCAGAAGTTAAAATTGGCATGTAGTGAAAGTAATGCTGTGGTTGTAATGGGAGATTTCAACATGCAGGTAGACTGGGAAAATCAGATTGGTACTGGACCCCAAGAAAGGGACTTTGTAGAATGCCTTTGTGATGGATTATTTGAACAGCTTGTATTGGAGCCTACCAGGGAGAAGGCAATTCCGGTTTTAGTGTTATGTAATGAACCGGATTTGATAAAGGACCTCGAGGTTAATGAGCTATTAGGAGGCAGTGACCATAACATGGTCAGGTTTAATCCATAATTGGAGAGGGAGAAGAGTAGATCGGAGGTGTCAGTGTTGCAGTTGAATAAAGGGGACTATGGGGCCATGAGGGAGGTGCTGGCCAAAGTTGACTGGAAAGATACACTAGCAGGGATGACAGTGGAACAAAAATGCCAGGTGCTTCTAGGAATAATACAGAAGGTGCAGGATCAGTTCATTCTTAGGAGGAAGAAATATTCCAAGGGGAGAAAGGGATGACCATGGCTGACAAGGGACGTCAAGGACAGTATAAAAATTAAAGCGAAGAAGTACAACGTAGCAAAGATGAGCGGGAAGCAAGAGGATTGGGTAATTTTTAAAGAACAACAGAAGATAACCAAAAAAGACAATACAGGGAGAAAAGATGAGGTACGAAGGTAAACTAGCCAAGAATATAAAGCAGGATAGTAAAAGTTTCTTTAGGTATGTGAAGAGGAAAAAATTAGTTTAAGACTAAAGTTGGACCGAAAAAGGTGAATTTATTATGGGGAACATGGAAATGGCAGATGCGGTGAATAGGTACTTTGGATCTGTCTTCACTAAGGAGGACACAAACAATCTTCCTGATATAGTAGTGGCCAGAGGATCTGGGGTGACTGAAGGAAATCCACATTAGGCAGGAAATGGTGTTGGATAGACTGATGGGACTGAAGGCTGATAAATCCCCAGGGCCTGATGGTCTGCATCCCAGGGTACTTAAGGAAGTGGCTCTAGAAATCGTGGATGCATTGGTGATAATTTTCCAATGTTCTATAGACTCAGGATCATTTCCTGTGGATTGGAGGGTAGCTAATGTTATCCCACTTTTTAAGAAAGGCGGGAGAGAGAAAACAGGGAATTATAGACCAGTTAGCCTGACATCGGTGGTGGGGAAGATGCTGGAGTCAATTATAAAAGATGAGATAGCTGCACATTTGGATAGCAGTAACAGGATCGGTCCGAGTCAGCATGGATTTACGAAGGGGAAATCATGCTTCACTAATCTTCTGGAATTTTTTGAAGATGTAACTAGGAAAATGCATCAGAAAGCATTTGATAAGGTCCCATATAGGAGATTAGTGGACAAAATTAGGGCACCGCTCTTCAATGTGATCATGGCTGATCATCCACAATCAGTAACCCGTTCCTGCCTTCTCCCCATATCCCCTGACTCCGCTATCTTCAAGAGCCCTATCTAGCTCTCTTGAATGTATCCAGAGAACCGGCCTTCACCTCCTTCTGAGGCAGAGAACTCTACACTCACAATTCTGTGTGAAAAAGTGCTTCCTCATCTCCATTCTAAATGGCTTACCCCTTATTCTTAAACTGTGGCCCCTGGTTCTGGACACCTACCATCGGGAACATGTTTCCTGCCTCTAGCGTGTCCAAACCCTTAATAGTCTTACATGTTTCAATAAGATCTCCTCTCATCCTTCTAAATTCCAGAATATACAAACCTAGCCGCTCCATTCTCTCAGCATATGACAGTCCCGCCATCCTGGGAATTAACCTTGTGAACCTATGCTGCACTCCCTCAATAGCAAGAATGTCCTTCCTCACCCCTCCTCAAATTTGGAGACCAAAACTGCACACAATACTCCTGGTGTGGTCTCGCTAGGGCCCTGTACAACTGCAAAAGGACCTCTTCGCTCCCATACTCAACTACTCTTGTAATGAAGGCCAACATGCCATTCACTTTCTTCACTGCCTGCTGTACCTGCATGCTTACTTTCATTGACTGATGAACAAGGACCCCCCCAGATCCCGTTGTACTTTCTCTTTTCCCAACTTGACACCATTCAGATAATAATCTGCCTTCCTGTTTTTGCTACAAAAGTGGATAACCTCACATTTATCCACATTAAACTGCATTTGCCCACTCACCCAAACTGTCCAAGTCACCCTGGATTCTCAGAGCATCCTCCTCACAGTTCACACTGCCACCCAGCCATGTGTCATCTGCAAATTTGCTAATGTTACTTTGAATCCCTTCATCTAAATAATTGATGTATATTGTAAATAGCTGTGGTCCCAGCACCGAGCCTCGCGGCACCCCACTAGTCACTGCCTGCCATTCTGAAAGGGACCCGTTAGTCCTTTCTCTTTGTTTCCTGTTTGCCAACCATATTTTCTATCCATGTCAGCACTATACCCCCAATACCACGTGCCCTAATTTTGCCCACTAATCTCCTATGTGGAACCTTATCAAATGCTTTCTGAAAGTCCAGGTACACTACATCAACTGGATCTCCCTTGTCCATTTATCTAGGTACATCCTCTAAAATTTGTATTGCAATTTGTGGTACTAAATATGCAGTAAGAACTGTGGGACAGGTCATTTATAATAGTTTGAGGTCAGCATTCAATACAATATTGTTTGCATGGATAAAAATGAAAACATTATAAAACAAAAAAATATTTTGAACCCTGGAATCCTGCCAACCTGAACAAGATATTAAAAGACCATGCAATATTGAATGATTGAGGGCAAGGTTCCAGAATCTGAATGTGATTGATCAATATTCTTATTGTAGCTCCATTTCTCTATTTATATAGTGCCACTAATCTAGTAATTGATCCTAATGTTTCACTCCAGGGCTCTGTCCAAAAAGTCACAAGATGTTGGTCAAAGATTTGGTCAGGTTTACAATTTAAGTGATGTCTTAAAGGAATAAGGAAAGATTTAGTGTGGTTGTTTGGTAAGTTAGTTAGGATCTTGTCATCTGAAGGTAAAGCTTGCAGTGGCATTTGCATTCTGGTGCATAAGCACTATAGGGTTTAAGGAAATTATCACAATAGGGAGGATGAAGCCATTGAGGAATTTGGAAACCAAACATAACCTTGTAAACTCTATTGATTGTCATGCACAATTGACCTGTCTGCGGTTACAACAGTTGAAGACCCATCATATTGGTCTTGCATATTTCTATTTTTACTCAATCTTCAGTCCCATTCAAAGTCAAAGATATCTGATATTTTGTTTCTTAATTGTGTTAACTGCTTTTAGTGTGCATAATAATATGTTACAAATATTGTGTATTTGTTTCCCGTGCGTACCTTCCCCATTTAGACTGCATCAGTCTGAGAAACCATCCCATCATTCCTCACCATCAGACATTGAGGATGGGGAATGAAATGCCAATTTCTTTGCCGCCAATAGCCTTCACCCATGAATGTTTTTTATGTTTTTTCCATACAGCAAAGTCCTGATCATGTTGTCTTTATTCACTGTAAGCATTACAATTGTTTGTAATTTTTTCTAATTTGGATTGTTCAATTTCCAATGAGAATACATAATAACAAGCCATTTATCTGATAATTTTCTACGGCTCATTGATGGAAGGCTTCTGTAAAAATACTCGTTTGAACTAAGTGCGCACGGAAAATCCAGTTTAAATTATTCGCGTTTACATGGAAAAATCATCCAGTTAAATCATTCCCCTAAATTATATTTTTTTGTATCCCATGGTTTTTACATATTTGTTAAAACCAATTTTGTATAACCTGTTGGTTATCACAGAAAAGTAACATTTTGTCTGTTGTTTATTAAGATCCCTTGTCATTATATGGGTAAAGTTTTAACAGATGTTTCAAAAATGTGAGTTCCTTATGGTTATTTACTGACTTCTTGAACTGATTTGTTTTGTTTGTCAATTTTTAACAGTTGTTTGATTTTGTATGAATTTTCTTGAAGATATGGTTATCCACAGTAAATAGTATTATGGCATGAAACACGGCCATTTTATTGTCTGTTGTTTAACTTCCTTAAATCCATTTGATTTTTCCCTTGATCAATATGTTGCTCCCCAATGATGGGTAAAGTAATTTAACAGATAGTGAAACGACTGACTCAAAAATGTGAGTTGGCTTATTTGTTTGCCAGATTTGCCAGTGACTTCATTTGATGTACAACTGCAGTAGAACCTCCCTGTCTTTACTCAGATTTTTTTGCAATGAAAGCTAACATCCTTTATTTCTTTAAGGCCTGCTGCACCTGTGCCTACCTTCAAAACGGGTGTACCATGAACCCATATATTTTCAATTTGTTTTTGCCACCAAATGGATCCTCACATTTATCCACATTTTATTTCTCCCCCCCAGCTTAATTTGGAGATATTGCCTACAACCAGATCATTTTTTTTGTACATATGGGGTCCCAGCACTTACCTTGCGGTACCCCTAGTCCATCCCTTCCATCATAAGGAAGGTGTCATTAACAAAGAAATTCTCCTGACATTAGAAATTACTATTATGTCGTAATGGTTTATGATTCTAAATATAATTTCTGTAAATGAAAAGGCAGCCGGTATTATGGGCAGATCACAGCATGGCTTGAACACCACTCCCTCTGCTTTCCATTGTTTTGTCCAAAGTGTATCTCAGAACTTCGCTGTGTTTAGTGACACTCACAAGCATTCCCAAGTTGTGGTCACTCCTGCCTCCTCTCTGCAGTTTACAACATGTTTCCTTCTTATTTTGTGTCAGATTTTAATCCATATCCTTGCAGATTGAGGTTTATTATGTTCAACAATTTATTTTGTAAATGTGATGTTTTCCTCCTTACAACAGTCCCTCAAAGCCATGCTTTCAGGCAGCAAGTTCCTGATACCCTCCAGTGTATACTGTGTATCTTCTCTCAACTTTTTTCATTTATTACCTTCAAGCCCTCTTATGATTGACTGAGGAAATAGTTGAGAGAAATAGATGCCTCATGTCACCTTCAGGATACTTTTCAAATGTATACACTTTAGTTATCTACACTCTTACTGTCACCCACTGCCGCTGTGCTTTGGAATTTTCTCGCAAATTTCCCACATTAATTTACGATCACAAACGTGTAATTATTTGGTCAATCCCTTTTCTTAGCATCTGTATTAACAAAATACCCTTTGCAGCATTCCAGCACACAGAATCATGACGATAATGAGCAAGGTACTGTATAAGATGTCAACCTCTTTTTCAACTGCCTAGGATACGTTTTATCCAGGCCAATAGGTCCAATTATTTTTAACTGATTTCACCATTGGACTGGATCTTGCAGTCTATAACAAAGTGGTAGCACTTGCCCTCAAAGAAAATTGCTTACAAAGTTCTCTCAATCTTTAATGTGGACAGTCCATTTGATTAATGTTATCTGTGTTATCTGTAACAAACAGTCAATACTTAAGAAAACTCAGAAAATCTTCAATTTTACCAAATTATTATTTTATTCAGGGGGGGCATTCCACTGAAGTGTTCATTGAAATGGTGCTGAGATTTGGGCTCAGTGCCTTTCAAGTGGTAATTGTGGCATAGTACACCACAAAAATGTGTTTAAACTTCACACAGTGAAACAGGATGTTTTTACGCTATCTGGCGTTGAGAATAATTTGTAAAAGTATCAGAAGTTCTCATGAATTCACTGATTAGTCTGGCGAAAGCCTCAAGCAATGCATCTCTGGAATTGTCAGCAATCACTGACAGCAACCTATAGATTTGTGTTTAACTCTGCTTGCGCTTACTCCAGCAGTTAGACACATGGCGATAATGAGTAAGGGACTGGATAAGATGTCATCTGTCTTGTATGGTTGGTAACATGCAAATGAGGTCTATTTCTGGTGTCTATATGCAAGATTAAGCCAACTCGAGACAGATTTTTAGTAGTAGCAAGATCCAGAGTTTATTTCCTACCTTGGAGTAATTGTTGTATTAAATAAATGTGTTGAGATTTTCCACAGCAAAGAAAGTCAAATCTTGTATATCAATTTTAATTTTACTGCAGAAAGTTAAAATGAAAATATGTTATATTTTGACAGATGTACGCATCAGCTGAACAAACAATTGATGACAATGATCTTGCATGCATTCTGAAGACTGCCTTGGGAGTTAATAAGCTTGATGTATCAAACTTATTTGAAGCCATTGATATTACTCGGAGAGGAAAAATTAGTTATAGTAAGTGTAATATTCATTTTTATTGGACACATTTTTATTCATCCATTCATTTTCATCAAGTGATGCTAATGTCATTTGCAAATTTCTCTTGCTGATTAAACTTCAACTTTACCTTATTGTAGAACCTTTACTCAATTCCATGTGTCAAACTGTTTTTCTGTTGTGCCCAATTTTTAACAAATAGATTCATACGTTCCATTTGTATTTTGCGTAATTTGCATCTGAATAGGGAAAAATGTACACATTCAGTTTCTCATTCTGTTCCTGTGCATTTGAAGAGATGTACAGTGCCGTCCATAATGTTTGGGACAAAGACCCATCATTTATTTATTTGCCTCTGGACTCCGCAATTTGAGATTTGTGATAGAAAAAATTTGTAATTAAAAAATAGAAAAAAATTGTAATTTGAAAAAAATAGAAAAAAATGTGGTTAAAGTGCACGTCAGATTTTATGAAAGGCCATTTTTATACATTTTGTTTTCACCATGTAGACATTGCAGCTGTGTTTATACATAGTCCCCCATTTCAGGGCACCATAATATTTGGGACACATGGCTTCACAGGCGTTTGTAATTGCTCAGGTGTGTTTAATTGCCTCCTTAATGCAGGTATAAGAGAGTTCTCAGCACCTAGTCTTTCCTCCAGTCTTTCCATCACATTTGGAAACTTTTATTACTGTTTATCAACTTGAGGACCAAAGTTGTCCCAATGAAAGTCAAATAAGCCATTATGAGTGAGAAACAAGAATAAAGCTGGTAGAGACATCAGCCAAACCTTAGGCTTACCAAAACCAACTGTTTGACACATCATTTAAAAAAAACAGAGCATTGGTGAGCTTGCTAATCGCAAAGGGACTGACAGGCCTAGGAAGACCCCCACAGCTGATGTCAGAACAATTCTCTCTACAATAAAGAAAAATCCCCAAACACCTGTCCAACAGATCAGAAACTCTCTTCAGGAGTTCGGTGTGGATTTGTCAATGACCACTGTCCGCAGAAGACTTCATGAACAGAAATACAGAGGCTACACTGCAGGATGCAAACCATTGGTTAGCCGCAAAAATGGGATGGCCAGAATACAGTTTGCCAAGAAGTACTTAAAAGAGCAACGACTGTTCTGGAAAAAGGTCTTGTGGACAGATAAGTTGAAGATTAACTTATATCAGAGTGATGGCAAAGGCAAAGTATGGAGGAGAGAAGGAACTGCCCAAGATCCAAAGCATACCACCTCATCTGTGAAACACAGTGGTGGGGTGTTATGGCCTGGACATGTATGACTGCTGAAGGTACTGGCTCCCTCATCTTCATTGATGATACAACAACTGATGGTAGTAGTATAATGAATTCTGAAGTGTATAGACACATCCTATCTGCTCAAGTTCAAACAAATGCCTCAAAACTCATTGGCCGACGGTTCATTCTACAGCAAGACAATGATCCCAAACACACTGCTAAAGCAACAAATGAGTTTTTCAAAGCTATAAAATGGTCAATTCTTGAGTGGCCAAATCAATCACCTGATCTGAACCCAATTGAGCATGCCTTTTAAATGCTGAAGAGAAAAGTGACGGGGACTAGCCCCCAAAACAAGCGTAAACTAAAGATGGCTGCAATACAGGCCTGGCAGAGCATCACCAGAGAAGACACCCAACAACTGGTAATGTCCATGAATCACAGACTTCAAGCAGTCATTGCATGCAAAGGATATACAACAAAATATTAAGCATGACTACTTTCATTTACATGACATTGCTGTGTCCAAACAAAATGGTGCCCTGAAATGGGGGGCCTATATATAAACATTGCTGTAATTTCTACATGGTGAAACTAAAGTGTATAAAAATGGCCTTTATTAAATTCTGACTGCACTTTAACCACATGTAATTTTTTTTATTACAAATCTTAAATTGTGGAATGCAGCACATAAATAATGGGTCTTTGTCCCAAACATTATGGAGGGCAATGTTTTTTCTCATCGGTAAACCTTTAAAAATCTAATTATAAAAATTATTTCCCGCTACAATAAAAAATACATATTTTGTAAGTCTAATTTGGAACTCAGTACATGGAGTAAACCTGTGCAAATGTTTATGCTCCACCTGTGCCATTTACTATATTTGTCCTGCCACTTAATGGCAGTTTTTTAAAACCTTACAGCTTCTAAATTGCATTTGTTCTTTATCTTGATTACCCTCAGGAACTAAATTCAACATATAACTTATTTAATTTCTTGGTGAATGCAGTTGATAATTTTGAACTTCTCAAGTGTGAACTCGATGGGGAATAGCTTTTTATGGAGGGCAAGACTATCGCTGAACTTCCTGAGAGATCTTTACCCCACACACTTCACTTCGGTAGTTTACACCCCAGCGGTATGAACATTGACTTCTCTAACTTCAGATAACCTTTGCTTTCTCTCTCCCTCCCCTTCCCAGTTCTCCCACTAGTCTTACTGTCGTCGCCTACATTCTATCTTTGCCCCACCCCCTCCCCTGACATCAGTCTGAAGAAGGGTCTCGACCCGAAACATTGCCCATTCCTTTTCTCCAGAGATGCTGCCTCACTTGCTGAGTTACTCCAGCATTTTGTGTCGACCTTCGATTTAAACCAGCATGTGCCGTTCTTTCTTACACACTTTCAAGGAACTCCAATGTTCGACTTGGTCTTTTATAGTTGCAAATATGCTTGTGGATTGAGAATCTAACGTCCCTTTGAGTAGAAAATGATAAAGGCTCATAATCCTGTGAAGACTTGCCTCCTTATTTGATATCTACTCTGTAAATGTTATCTACTAGACACCAGCACCTTCTCAGCATTTATTTTTAACATATCCTTCTAGAACCTAAATACTTCAAGTGATCTCTCCTCATCTTGACAACATACATGGACCCATTCTATCAAATATCTCTTTGGACAATTATCGCATTCCAGAAATTGAGTGCACCTTCGTTATATTCAAGTATATCAACCTTTGGTTAAGGAGACATTGACTGTAATTTCCGAGATGTCCTCTTTCTTTAGTAAACGTAGTTTCCCTTTGCTGTTGTCGATGGCTCCCTCACCTTTGTCTCTGTGTCCTGTAGTTCTACTCTCGCTCCCCTTCTCCCCAGACAAACTGACAGATAAGTGATCCTCACCCCGCCATAAAGGACTAAGTTCTTGGGAGAAGACTGCTTGTAACCGATCTTTTATTATCGGGGATATCCCAGATTTCTGCCCATTTTATTAATCTTTTCTAAGTTCCCTGTATATCTTAGTAATGCACCTTTCTGGTGAATATTTCACACATTCAAAATTAATTTACTTTTTAGTTTTTTATATATGTATAAAACTAAATTTTTGCCCCACCTTACTCAACATTGCAGTTTTTGCCCCACCTTACTCAACATTGTCTTGCGCTGTAAATGAAACAAGTTTTGTTCAGATCTATGGTATATTTTAAAAATTATTAACGTTTTAAAATCAACTTAAAACAGCGCCCCCACCTGCGCATGCGCAGTTGAGGGAGAGTTCCCGTGCGCATCTTTGCTGGTGTCGCAAAGGGCACCCAACAGGTCCTCAGCCGCGCCTGTGCAGTTGGGGCCTTTCCAGAATTTTTATTGCCATCTTTTTTTCACAATGGCGAAACAGGTAAGATGTTAGATACGGCATTTTACTGCTACTCCGAGCCCACTGGGATCCGCTGCCTTGGCACTGTGGCTGCGGCAGCTGCTGGGGACGGGGTGAAGCCCCACCGATCTATGGCCTGGGCGTTGAGCCTGGCTCTGAGACCGACGGCGCTGCTGGCTCCCGACACGCTAGGAGGGAAAGGAGCGGCACCCTCGAAATCCTGGGGATGTGAGGAGGGAGAGTGGGGGGGTTGAGGGGGAAGAAAGTGGGGGAGGTGAGGAGGGAGAGTGAGGGAGGAAGGGAAATAGAGGGAGAGGAGTAGGGGAGGTAGGGAGTGGGGAATACCTATGGAGGTGAGGAGGGAGGTTATGACTATCTATGCCTCTCATAATTTTATGTACTTATGTCAGGTCACCCCTCAACGTCGTGATATTCCTGCGAAAACAATCCAAGTTTGACCAACCTCTCCTTATAGTGACTACCGTCTAATCTGGGCAGAATTTTGATAAACTTCTTCTGTACCCCCCCTCGCAAACTTCCACATCCTTGAGGATGGTTATTGACCAATGTTAAATTTTGCTTTTTTGCCAGTTTTTAATCACTAACACAAAATATAATGATTTAATTCTCAGTGCTGGTGAGGTCCTTGGCTTAGATTCCACACCAGAAAAGGTGCAGGCCACAAGCTGTGGCCGATCTGGGCTGACGAATGCTAAGGCTCTGCTCTGGAAGATCCTGATGAAATTTTATTACTATCTGAGCTTTTTTGAATTAATTACTTATAAATCATAAAACAAAGTAAAAACAAATTACTTACCTGCCTTTTTAATCAACATCGACAACTCCGTGGAATTGTGAGGGGCTGCATGTGCACTCAGCTATTTGACTAATGAGTCCATTGGTGGACAAAGGGGGTCAAATGCAGGGGATCACGGGGTTAAATGCAGAACCACCAACTAAAGGAAAGTGCAATTCATTCCTTTAACTCACAATCCTAGATTGTCTAACCATAAATATAAATGTTATGATATCAAACCCCCTTGGCTGTTTGAATGACATCTATAGGGAAGAGTTATTAGAAGCTGGAAGTGACTGCTCCAATTGGTTATTGACTTTTCCAGAATCGACATGTGTAATCTATCCACTCCAGATTGTGTTGCTATTTCATGCCAGAAATTAAGATTTGTTTCAACAACAAACAAAATCTGTGGTCGCTGTATGTTCTACCATGGTGGAGTTGAGAAGGAGGGAGAGTTAAACACGTGGAGAATTACATACTCATTTTCATGCATTCATTTTTCTAACTTCAGTGGACTTCTACAAGTTTTCATGTTGGAATCCTGATTATGCTGAAGATTATCTTTATCCAGACCAGAAGATGGATTTCATAGACAGCATGCAAAATCAATTTGCTCCGACTGTTAATGGATTTTGCACAGACTTCTCGCCCGAGGACCAAGAAGGGGAGAAAGAAGAAAGTATCTTGGAAAAAAAGCTTAACTAACTCCGTAGCGATGAACCTTCTCCTGGTGAGAAGTTAGACCTATTGGGGATCCATTCATTACTTCTATTAACTTGACTAAATGTCTTTTCCTATATGAGCCTACTGCCATTTTTTCTGTATTTATCATCTCTCCAATGTAATATTTGTTGAACTTGGAGACGGTGAGTTTGAAAGAAAATTTAAGATCAGAACCATGATTGTGAAGATGCTTATTATTTTTACCTGTACTTGAAGGAAATCAAGCACTTATTCAGTTGAATTTTCATGTCTATGGTATGTGTTATGGTGACTATGCATGTTTAAAACTTGTACCTACAGTTTGTATCCATTTATTGTCTTCTTATTTTGTCTATGCTTAATTTTATTGCAGTTTATGAAAAAAATGTTTGCAGAGGAAGGGATATTGGTGTTTTTCTGCAATTGTTACAATATAACAAATCTTTGGTGTGGTGCATTCCATTCCGTAATGTGCTAGCTTGGGGTATTGTTAAATACTTAAAAATATTAAGTATCATCACTGTTTCCCTGCTCTTGCTGTCAAGACTAGAATGAAAATATTCTAATATGAATGCAGTAAAAAGAACATAACTGTAAGGAAATCAATTGATATTCAGATTAACATTTGAATACTGTACTGGATATAAACATGTACCAGCAGGTATTCCTTCACAGTTGCATAGGAATTCTATTGAAAGGTTTGTTACTATGTTAAATGTAACCATATGATGGAATATACTTGAGGGATATTGTTCCATATAATTCATTTGATTGACTATTTTGAACAGGGAATCACGTGGATTTTATTGATCTGGTAACAAAGCATGTTATGTTGTCTGATGTGTGTAAATAACCGAAAAGAACAAGAAAATTAGTGTTACAATGGACCAATAAGGACATGGCCATACAATATAAACTAGATGTCAATATTTTGAATGTGAACTAAACAGTTATGCATTGTATGTGACAGTAGCCAAGGAGTGGGCAAATTTATTTGTCTGGTTCCAAAACACAATGAAATAATCTTATGAAAACCATGGATTTAACAAGATGCATCGTACATTTGCATTCCAAACTGCCTTTATGGCTTCTTAACTACTTAATATCAAGTCTACTCTTTTTTATAAATTTATATCTTGGGAATAAATGGGAAACAATTAAATTGGTTATGGTTTATAAGAATTGTATGATTTTGAAGCTACAGATACAAAATTGAAGGTTTTTTAAAATGTGAAATAAACTGACTATTTAAAGAAATAGAATATGATGACCAGCTGAAAATATATAATCTGATCAGGGCTGCTTTATTCTGTAGGCAAGAGGCTGCTGGAATTTACCAAAAACAGAACATTGGAAAGACTCGGTGGATCAATCCGCATCTATGGAGACAAGACAACGAGTGCAGGTCACTGTCGGTTCTGGTGCAGGATCTCAATTCAACGTCAGCTTGCACCTTTTGCCTTGCCTCTACAGATGCTGATTGACCCGCTCTATTCTTCCAGCATGCTGTTTTTGTTCTGATTCTGCTACAAATAAAAGCACTGCAGTATTTCCCTGATTTTGCAATGTCTATACATAATAGTTAATTTCTGCGAATTTATTATCCAACGATGATTTTCAAGCTACAAATTACAGTCACTGAGGTTAGTAGCTGGTGATGCCACATGAAAAGCAATTTAGATTCTTTGGAATAAATTCTACTTGCAAGATATTCCATTGGTTATTGGCATGTCCTGAGCATTGAATCTCCTAAGCATCTTAACAAAAATGTGGATCAAATGATTTCCCTCTGATGTGAAATAATTCTCTGGAAAGCTCCTTGCTGATGTGGCTGAATACAGTGATCAGGTCAGCATTGCTCCGATGCACCCTCTTTGAACTGTGGTGGTAGAACCTTGTCACAAGCAGTCAGTTCTACATTTACCAATTATTATAAATTCGTCAACGATGAAAGCCAGTTCTGCAGAAGACGCGAGGGAAAGAAGGGTAAACAGTTATTTCTTGCAGGATTTAAGCTTTTCCCATTTTAAGTGTTTGGCAGTTTTTTTTCTCAAGTTTGTCAAGTATTGTTTGGTGCCAAGTATTCAGGTTGTTGCAATGAAAAGTGAAATTTGTTTTAATTTGTTTTCTGATCAAAGTTCAAGATAACTGCACTTTGCTCCATATAGGATACATTTTAATCATCCACTCCCATCACTTTCAGCACAGAATAAATGCCCGTAAACTCGGCCACCTTTTTTTTCTGCCCTCTCCATTCTACATGATTTCAAGGGGATCTTTACATGGTTTTAAATATTATTGCTGTTTTAGGATGAGCTTATATCTTTTGCCTTTTCCTCAAAAATATCAATATAATTTATATCCCATCTTGATGAATAATGGCATATGATTACAAAAATGGCTTTGTTGATAAATGGGTCACCTGTTGCTTGAGTTGACGCCTTTAAGTCTTAAGTTCCCACAATTCAATATTAAAGAAAAGTAGACTGATGCTGAGTAAAGAACAGTTAATGGGGAAAAAAATGGTGAGGCAGGTTGAGAGATTATTGATTTGTATTCTTGGGTAAATTTACAAAGGAACAGTAGTCTCGCTGTTTTTACAGTCAATATTATAGCACATCTTGTGAATTGATGTTGGATGATATGAAACATTTATTGATGAGCATCCTGCAGTATTAAATCAAGGTTTGTCAGAATCAGGAGAATAGTTAAACTTACAGGAGTGGGGTGGGAGATGCAAGGGTGATAAATTTGTGATTTATTGTGATAACATTAATGTAGAATCCTACTGAAAATGTACATTGGCACTGCCATATATAATCAACTTGTGATTTCAGAATTATTTAATGATTTTTAGTGTTATATACAGATGAATCCTTTGGTGAAGCAAATTAATGTTTTTAAACATTGGTACTGTATGCATTTGATGTTGAGCTGAGTGTCTTCTCAATCAAGTTTGACATTTTGGAAACAATACAATCCAGCTCTATGTGCTGAGCCTCATTGAGGATGCAATGGGAAGAGTTTTGATTGTTAACATGTGGACAATTCCAGATGAACCATGAATTTACAGTTTATTGTGCTTTGAAAGGTAATGTACTTTTTCTGAGGATTTTTCAATTTATTTTGTATGTATATCCAACTGAATATATCCAGTTGGCCTTTTTATAAACTTCAGTGAAGGTTGATGGTCACATGATTTTAAACCTGAGAACTGTACAGTTTCACTGCAATGAGAATGAATGTTAGTAATCTCGCGATGCAAGTGACGTTCAGAAAAAATCCTGTGAAGATTAGACATTACTTATTGGCATGAAGTTTCTGTGCGATTTACAGTCAACAACCTATCATGATTAGAATTATGATCATAGGTTTTGGGAGTTAATTTATTTCTTTGAAATAACTTTTCTACCATTGTGAATCATGTAAACATCTCTGGTTGCTGCATTTTAATTGTGGATCAGGTAATTGCATAATCTGAAATAATACAATATGAGAAGTAATACTTTTAATCATGTAACTCCATTATCACTCATGGTTTATATTGACTTTTGCAATCTATAATGCTTATTTTCTTTGAGAGAAATACCTCAGTAGGCACACTGTTATGTGTTCTTGGTTGTCTTTGAAAGAATCCATGAAATTGTGCAGGAGGCTGCTTATTTTTTTTAACTACATGTTTACTGCTGTATTTTGTATTCACCTTGAACATATTTGACATTACTTTGTTAATGCTTCATAATAGGTTATATGTGGAAATATGTTGCAATAACTGACATTATTTTCCTGAGTTTAACCTGTACATAAAAAGATTACTGCTCAAACTTGCATTGGATTTTGTGTTTCACAGTGAAATTATTTGGTTTGTCTGTGAGTCAAGAATAAATGGATCAAATAGTGTCCTGTGGTTGTTTCTGCTGTTGAGTTAATGAGCACAGTAAAAAAATATCCAATTGGATGTTCTGAATGTTGACTGACATGTGCTCACACCTCATTTTGCCATTTTATGTTCCACTCTGAAACCATGTAAAACAAATGAAATATTCCCATGAAGTTTGTCCTAAGGCTTACTAGCATTCTGCCAAAATTCTTAAACCTTCGTGAGCTGGATTTTTTTATTGCCTAAGATTAAGTGATTAATTTTCCTTACTCCCAATGCAGGATTGAAACTGTTCAAATGTTCCTTTTTGATAATGTAGAAATGCGAGTGGTCAGTATATTCTTGATTGGTTGATTGAAAGTTCGAAACGGGCCTTTTGGCCCACCAAATACATGCTGACTATTGATCATCTGTTCAAACTAGTTGGAATTAGTTCTACGTCATCCCACTTTTGCATCCATACCCCACACACTAGGGGCAATTTACTAGAATAATTAACCTACAAACCTACACATCTTTGGGATGTAGGAGGAAACTAGAAGAAACCCACTGTGGTCACAGGGAGAACATGCAGACTCCACAGACAGTGCCCAAGGTTCTGGATAAAATCTGTCTTTGACACTGATGCAGCGACTCCCATCAGCTGCCTAACTGTGCTGCTCTTTGATCCTTGATGGAAAAGACCAAATCTACAGAATAGTCGTAGATCTCCATTCAGATGCAATGGGGAGATATAAAGGAGAATGTTTGATACACTAATAACTGAATTATGTTTGAAGATTTGGATTTCATAGTTTCATGAAGGTTGCCCAAGAAAACCCCAATCGCAATACGTTAATTGAAAATCAATAGGTTTTAATTTTTAAATGATTTCATTTACACATGGATGTTAGAGAATAAACTCAACGGGTTTTCAATAAGGCTTATTTTTAATTTATTGAAGTTGATTAAAAAAAATGGCAATTGCTACATCAGATACAATGACACCCACATATACGGCTTAAGTATATAAACTTGCAAACTATTCCCATTAACCCACTGCAGCTGAAGATCACCTGTATCACAGAAATAATGTTTATAGCACTGAAGAAAGCCATTCAATTCACTGGTCTAGCCCAATGTAAGAGAAATTCAGCTGCTTGCACACCCTTGTTCGCTCCCGATAGCCCTGCAAACTCTATCCAGATGTTTACCTATTTAAACATTAGAATTGAATCTGCCCTGGTCGTACATTCCAGAGACTAATCACTGAGTAATGAAGCATTACAAACTTGATTTTTGGTGGCAAGTGTTAATTTGGAAGATTAGCTTGGAGATGGACACAAAATGCAGGGGTAACAACGGGTCAGGCAGCTCGAGAGAAAAGGATTAGGTGACATTTCGTGTTAAGACCCTTCTTCAGAGTCCTTTTCTCCAGAGATGCTGCCTGACCCGCTGAGTTACTCCAGCACTTTGTGTTTATCTTGGGTGTAAACCAGCATCTGCAGTTCCTTCCCAAGCATGGTGAATGGATCTAGCTTGAAGATTAAATATATATTTTTTCAAAGGCATCCATGCCACTTTCCTATGATAACTTCTGTAAGATGGCAGTTATGGATAACTAACCTTGAATGAGGAAGAACATCAACTTGTACTTGGGTGATTTGGATTTTTTAGAACTTGAGTTCTGTAAGTTGCATACTTCTTTCCAACAGAGACACCTTTGGTTTGTCTTGGATACAGTAAACAGCAATTGCCCAGAATTGGAAATTTGCAGAATATGGCTGAGAATAAAAGATGAGCAACAGTAAATGTTAGGGTTGCCAATGTTTTCTTAGTTACTAAAGAAATATTTAAAAGGAGTGAAATAACTTGAGATGATGGGCTTTAATAAACTAAGTTCTCAAAAAAATATGCCTTAAGTACTTTAAAAAATATTAATCTTTGAGTCAATAGATACATTTTTAACATGAGTTACATTTTGTATCCACTCAAATTCACAGTCAGAAACATCCAAACTGATGTGCTGCAAGCACAGAAGGATATCAACCTATCGAGGAAGAGGAAACCAACGGTATTATAGGTATTAGCTATTTTAGAATCATTTAACATGCCCAACAAGGAACAACAACTGCAGAAAGAATGGGAAGCATTGCAAGCCACATATTTAATAAATGTTAATTAAGTAGATTGAAGATTGAATTGGAGTACAAGGGTGCTGATTTAGGCTTGGGTAAAAGTGTTGAGTGGTATTTCCATCCAGTGGATTTGAGAAATGAATGTTGGGGTGAACTATGAGAAAGAGTCACCAAATGGCTATGTTTTGTGTTTTATTCAACAGTACCCTCCCTCTTCTTTCCCCTCTCCTCCACTCCCTTTGTCACCTAAGGATCACACTCATCACAGACACGGACAGACATAACAAACAAGATGAGCTGGATGAAGGTGTGGTAAATTGGATTAGTAAGTATGCAGATGATACCAAGATAGAGGGTGTTGTGGATAATGAAGAGGATTTCCAAAGTCTACAGAGTGATTTAGGCCATTTGGAAAAATGGGCTGAAATATGGCATATGGAGTTTAATATGTGTGAGATAAATGTGAGGTGCTACACCTTGGCAGGACAAATCAAAATAGGACGTACATGGGAAATGGTAGGGAATTGAAGAATACAGTTGAACAGAGGGATCTGGGTATAGCCGTGCATAGTTCCTTGAAGGTGGAATCTCATATAGATAGGGTGGTAAAGAAAGCTTTTGGTATGCTAGCCTTTATAAATCAGAGCATTGAGTATAGAAGCTGGGATGTAATGTTAAAATTGTACAAGGCATTGGTGAGACCAAATCTGGAGTATGGTGTACAATTTTGGTCGCCCAATTATAGGAAGGATGTCAACAAAATAGAGAGTACAGAGGAGATTTACTAGAATGTTGCCTGGGTTTCAACAACTAAGTTACAGAGATAGGTTGAATAAGTTAGGTCTTTATTCTCTGGAGCGCAGAAGGTTAAGGGGAGGACTTGATAGAGGTCTTTAAAATGATGAGAGGGATAGACAGAGTTGATGTGGACAAGCTTTTCCCTTTGAGAATAGGGAAGATTCAAACAAGAGGACATGACTTCAGAATTAAGGGACAGAAGTTTAGGGGTAATATGAGGGGGAACTTCTTTACTCAGAGAGTGGTAGCGGTGTGGAATGAGCTTCCAGTGGAAGTGGTGGAGGCAGGTTCATTGGTATCATTTAAAAATAAATTGGATAGGCATATGGATGAGAAGGGAATGGAGGTTATGGTATGAGTGCAGGCAGGTGGGACTAAGGGGAAAAAAAATTGTTCGGCACGGACTTGTAGGGCTGAGATGGCCTGTTTCCGTGCTGTAATTGTTATATGGTTATATGAGAGTTTTAGTAATATTAGATTAGATACATAAGACTAAGTGGGACCTGATGGGCCCCATCCCCCCTCAACGCAATATTGCATCCCTGAAATTGTTGCTCTATCGTGCACTGTTTTGGCTGACTTTCGGGAACATACAGGAATGCATTTTTTTAAAAGATTTTTTTTTGTCATTTTTAAAGTTTATTATGGGGCTTACTTTGTCAAATCGAAGGAAACTTGCTACTGCACACCACAGCCAAATGGTGAGTAAGGCGGGCCTAAGCTGAAATTGAGACGTTCAGTTCTTTCGAAGATTTAACAATTATTTCCTTAGACGCAGAAAAAGCTTTCGACCAAGTGGAATAGCTTATCTTTTTACAGTGTTGGAAAAATTCCAATTAAGAGAAAACTTCATTTCATGGGTGAAGCTGTTTTATAATAGTCCGACAGCCAGAATACTGACAAATCAAATTCTTTCACATAAATTTCACTTATCATGGGGTAACAGACAAGGATGCGCCCTTTCACCAATGTTATTTGCCTTAACCATAGACTCTCTCGCAGAGAGTATTAGAGTACAATTTGTGTATTCATGGATATAACACTAAATATACCAGTAACAAGATTTTGTTATATGCAGACTATGTACTTTTATACATTACTAACTCCCAAGTTAGTATCCCAAATGTATTAAACCTTATAGAACAATTTGGTGCCTTTTCAGGGTATAGAAAAAATTGGAATAAAAGTGAAATTATGCCAATAAAAGCTCAAGATCCTTCTCAACTACAAAAATTTCCCTTCAGAATTGTTACTGAAAAATTTAGATACCTCGGAGTTTACGTGACTAGAAAATACACCTCCCTATTTAAAACAAATTTCCCACCACTAGTTACTAAACTAAATGCCCACATTCTATTCTGGAAAACACTCCCTATTTCCCTTATAGGTAGAGTAAATGCCATAAAGATGATCTTCCTGCCACAACTTCTTTATTTATTTCAATCAATACCATATATCTCCCTAAAAGTTTTTTCAAAAAAATGGACTATTATTACAAACTGCATCTGGGACTACAAAACCCATAGAATACACAAAAGATATTTGTGTAAATCCAAAGAAAATGGAGGATTAGCTCTTCCTAACTTTCTTTTCTACTATTGGCTGACTAACATCAAAAATAAAATCTTGTGGATGGATGATACATGTCAACAGGTAAATTGGTTAAAAATGGAGAGGGAAGATTGTTTGCCTTTTAATTTAGGCTCCATTCTTCTTTCTCCAATACATCTGAATAAATCAACGTATGAGCAAAATCCCTACGTATCTGGAAACAGTTGAAATTAAGTCTCAAACTGAGATATTTGTCTCTCCTACCTATTGCTAACAATCCCTCATTTAAACCGTCTATTTTAGATAAGGCGTTTGACAATGGAAAAAACCTAGGAATTAAAACGGTGGGAGACCTCTATAAGAAGGGGACTTTCCTGTCTTTTCAAGAACTACAGGAGTAATATCATTTGAAAGCAAGCAATCTTTTTAGATATCTTCAAATCCGCGATTATGTGAAAACATACACACAAGACTCGTTTTATGGGTCCAGATATATTAGATGATTGTTTGAATAGACATGCCGATACAAGTAAGTTAATATCTTGCATCTATAACACTCTCTTAAATGTGGATACCCCAACTTCTGAGATGTATAGGCGAGCATGGGAAGGCGAGTTGGGTTTATTAATTTCAAAAGATATATGGGATGAAAGCCTACTACACATACATTACTGCTCTCTCATTGTCAGGCACTCCCTGATACAATTCAAAATACTGCATAGGCTATACTATTCAAAGACTAAATTGAATAAGATCTTCCCAACTGTCTCCCCTATCTGTGATAAATGCCACCTGCAAGAAGCGACCTTAACCCATTCCTTTGCATCCTGTATAAAGATACAAAACGTCTGGACAGGAATATTCGATATCTTCTCTAAAACACTTAAAATTAAACTGGAATCAGTTAAAAAATTAATAACTTTAGGTATGTCAGAGGCCTGTTCTAAGTTAACGATATTTCAAAGACGCTTCCTTGACTACGGTCTAATAACTGCGAAAAAACTCATACTTAAATTCTGGAGAAAGACGACAGTTCCCACAGTGAAGATGTGGATTACTGACATGTCCGAGACACTACATTTAGAAAACATTGGGCTTGTTTTGGCTGAAAAAGCAGACCAATTCTTCAAAACATGGTCTCCTTTCACTGAATTTCTTCAACAACAGAATGGTTCAACACAAATTTAAAACCGATGCTAGGGATGGGGTAGGGGGGGGGGGGGGGGGGGGGGGGGGGGGGGGAGGAGGACAGTAGGGGCATATCTCCATCTTTTTTTTCTCATTTCTCTTTTTTCTTCTCGCACTTGTTTGGTAGTTCAGGGGTCTTCTCTCTCTTTTGCATATTTCTTAATTCGTTCCTTTTTTCTCTTTTTTTGATTTACGTATTAATGTTAAAAATAAAGCTTATGAAAATTGTATAACTTTCATGTCGATTGCTTTATTCTTGTACAATTGCTTCTAATAAAATAAATTCAAAAAACTAAAAGAACTTCTTGAAGAATTCTCTGCATCGCCTGAGTTAATTTTGAGTATCAGCAACCACAACAAAATTGGCGCAGCAAGCAGGGTTGGAAAGAGACCCATTCAATAAAAGACTAACAGCCAAGGGCGTTTCCCAGCCCCTCAGTGGCTACCAGGGACAACAGGACAAGGTTGGCCACCCGCAAAAAGATAGGCGGTTTTCCACTTCATTTGGACTAATACCCTGTTGAAAACGGGAAGCCACTGGGGACACAGAAATGTCCAGGCAATCAGAGGGCCTTGCCAACCCAAAGAATCTGTCGCTAAATTATTCTAAGAGGAGACCTGGAGGATTGCTCGAGAACACAGCGCAGTAGGGTAAGTAGAATATAATTCATCTGAGAAAGTAGTTTTGTGATAAGAATGTGAGAAGTGAAAGGGGTCTGAATGGACACGTCATCATGTGGCTACCGCCCATAGAAGAATAAGGGGTCTGAACAGGCAAAATAAGAATAAGACCTTGTGGCTACCACCCTTAGAAGTGAAAGGGGTCTGAATGGACAAGGCATTCTGTGGCTACCTCCCTTAGAAGAATAAGAGGTCTGTACAGACAGAACATAGAAAATAGGTGCAGGATTAGGCCATTCAGCCCTTCGAGCCTGCACCGCCATTCAATATGATCATGGCTGATCATCCAACTCAGTATCCTGTACCTGCCTTCTCGCCATACCCCCTGATCCCTTTAGCCACAAGGGCCACATCTAATTCCCTCTTAAATATAGCCAATGAACTGGCGTCAACTACCTTCTGTGGGAGAGAATTCCAGAGATTCACCACTGTCTGTGTGAAAAATGTTTTTCTCATCTCGGTCCTAAAAGACTTCCCCCTTATCCTTAAACTGTGATCCCTTGTTCTGAACTTCCACAACATCGGGAACAATCTTCCTGCATCTAGCCTGTCCAACCCCTTAAGAATTGTGTAAGTTTCTATAAGATCCCCCCTCAATCTTCTAAATTCTAGCGAGTACAAACCGAGTCTATCCAGTCTTTCTTCATATGAAAGTCAGGGAGAATAGGAACTAATTGGGAAACATAAAATTGCAAAATGTTAAGGGCCAAGGCAGGGAAAGAAAGCACTGATAAGAAGAGTTCAGAAAACAAGCAAACAGTTAAGAACAAACCCAGTGCTGGTAATTTCTCTGGAGACCCCTTGATGACATGGCAACCCTGTTTAGAGATGAGGGGGGATGAAGGTATAAATTTGGTGGGGAATGAGGAACAAAGTTGGGAATAGTGTAGACCATCTCCCCAATATAAGATCCCGTAGGGGTTAGGGGAGAATGCTCTAGCACCCCTACAGGGAAGGGCACTCCCAAACAAAGATGACACCATAGCGACTAGGAGACTGAAAAGGCAGATGAGAAAGAAGAAGGGAAAGGTTTGAGGCATAAGAGGAAGAAGAAGCAGTATTGAATTCAGCAGTGCGAGAGTTAAACAATACAGAGCATCAGAGAGAAAAAAAACAGAAGACAAAATAAAGAAGAAAAAAGAGCATGAGGATCAAGGCTGCTCAAAACATTTAAATCCCAGCCAACAGCCTGTACTTTTGGTTACAACAAACTTACAACTTCGAACTTTGAATAACTTTTGGCACAGAGCAGCGAGCTCGCTTCTGCTGAAGAGAAAGAAAGAGGAGAAATGTGTGTCTTTGTTTGTGGAGATTGATGGGTGTGAGGTGTGGCAAAACGTTGAATGATAGGGAGTCTGACTAATCACAATCTGGAGCAATGTTCAATCACAGCGCCCAAGATCCTGACTGAGGGAATTGCACCATCCCACTGTGAATTATGTCCGCCCATTCTTAGCAGATTAATCCTTATCAATTTAACTCTCTCATTTCAACAAGAAGATTTTCACAACTTAAAGACAACGATACCCACACTGCAGGCCTCAGTCCTCCCACTCCACCTGGCCATTATTGTGTGTAATGCCTATATGAATGGCCCGATAAAGCAGTCCAGGGGAATGCTGAGCAAACAGTATTGCCCCCCCTGCGGCAGCTTGTAAAATCATTATACTGGTCCCCACAGAACCAAAGATTCTAGTAAACGAAACGGTCTTGTCAGACAAGGGAAGGATTCGAAATTACTAAGGGACGCCTTTGAATAGACAATAGGTGCAGGAGTAGGCCATTCAGCCCTTCGAGCCAGCACCGCCATTCAATGTGATCATGGCTGATCATCCCCAATCAGTACCCCGTTCCTACCTTCTCCCCATATCCCCTGACTCAGCTATTTTTAAGAGCCCTGTCTAGCTCTCTCTTGAAAGCATTCAGAGAAAGAACCTGCCTCCACCACCCTCTGAGGCAGAGAATTGCACAGATTCACCACTCTCTGTGTGAAAAAGTTTCCTCATCTCTGTTCTAAATGGCTTACTCCTTATTCTTAAACTGTGGCCCCTGATTCTGATCTCCCCCAACATCAGGAACATGTTTCCTGCCGCTAGCGTTTCCAAGCCCTTAACAATCTTATATGTTTCAATAAGATCCCCTCTCGTCCTTCTAAACTCCAGAGTGTACAAACCCAGCTGCTCCATTCTCTCAGCATATGACCATCCTGCCATCCCGGGAATTAACCTTGTAAACCTACGCTGCACTCCCTCAATAACAAGAATGTCCTTCCTCAAATTTGGGGACCAAAACTGCACACAATTCTCCAGGTGTGGTCTCAGCAGGGCTCTGTACAACTGCAGAAGGACCTCTTTGCTCCTATATTCGATTTCTCTTGTTATAAAGGCCAACATGCCATTCACTTTCTTCACTGCCTGTTGTACCTGCATGTACTGGCTGTACCAATATGGAAACCTGGTACCTGCTGTACCAATATGGAAAAATAATTATGAAAACGAGCGGGATGCATCATGACGCTTTGACGGGCCTCTGGCAGCACTGTTCTCGGATAAAATTTGTGTATGTGGGAAAGGGAATGTGGAATGTAGCTTACACTTTGAAGCTATGACCAGAGTCTAAGAGGGAGAAAGGGTCGAGAGGGATATAAGTGTCTAAATGTGTGTTTTGGATTGTGACTATTCTTCAGTATGTGTTGAATTTATCAATAATGTATGAATGTATTTGGGCGCATCGAAGTATTAAGAGTTACATGATTTCTTCGAAGTGAGAATGAGAAGACTATTACTTTTTTGTGGAACTGGTTTTGGATGAATGCTGATTTAATCCTACACTTCAGATGAAATAGCATATCATTGAATGAGCTTGCTCTTTCATGTGATAAATCTTTGTAGAGCCTCATGTGTATTAAGAGGTAGTGTGTGTCTCTTTAAGAAACTGCAATTGTATGGGGATGGGGCTATACACAGCTATTTTCTGCTCCTTTAATATCTGCAAATGTGTTAGCAATCTATGGAAATTAACTGTTCTTTATTTTCTCTCAACTTTCAACAGAGATGAAAAAATGCAGGTTGCTTTGTCTCATTGATGTTTTAAGTTTATTTTCATTCTATATCTTATCTGTTGTATCGTTCAAAAGGAGACTTGGTTGCCCCATGGGCCATGTGTTAGATGAGATTGGATAATGAGATTGGATAAGCCAGGAGTGGGGAACCTGCGGCCTTAAGGCCGCACGCGGTCTTCTAGGCCATTAAGTACGGCCTTTTGAATGAATCCAACTTTTGTAATTGGCCAAATAAAAGATGTCACAAAATGGAGAATCTCTGTATTTGCAAAGTCTGCTTGGCCTCTTTCTATGAAAACTGCAAGCTATGAATCAGCTCAAAGGAGTCTTGACCCTAGATGGAAGTTGAGGATAAGGTGAGGTCCAGATGTCCTTCCTTTTGTTAATATATATGAGGGTTTTGCAGAAGAGCTGAGCAGGTTTGTAAATACATGATTAAGATGAATTTGTCCTCAATGTAACAGAACAATTTCATGCAATACACCAGAAGGAAAATATATATTCAATCGCTTTGGATGAATCAACTGATACTACTGACTTTATACTTCATTCGGGCCATAACAGAAGATTTTCTTTGCTAGGAAGAGTTACTCACTTTGGGCACTCTTACGGGTAGAACACAAGGAATAGATTTCTTCAACAACTTTCTAGATAAATGTCATGAAGTTCGACGGGATTTGGTTAATTTAGTGAATGTATGTACAGATGGTGAACCTTCCATGACAGGAAAACATGAAAAGTTTATTACACAGATAAAAAAGGTATTATCAGATCCAGGTGCTATCATTTCCTTTCATTGTATCTTACATCAGCAAAATCTCTGTGCTAAATCTACTATTTTAAGTGACATAGAAACATAGAAAATAGGTGCAGGAGGAGGCCATTCGGCCCTTCAAGCCAGCACCGCCATTCATTGTGATCATGGCTAATCGTCCCCTATCAATAACCCGTGCCTGCCTTCTCCCCATATCCCCTGACTCCACTAGCCCCTAGAGCTCTATCTAACTCTCTCTGAAATCCATCCAGTGACTTGGCCTCCACTGCCCTCTGTGGCAGGGAATTCCATAAATTCACAACTCTCTGGGTGAAAATGTTTGTTCTCACCTCAGTCTTAAATGACCTCCCCTTTATTCTAAGACTGTGGCCCCTGGTTCTGGCCTTGCCCCACATTAGGAACATTTTTCCTGCATCTAGCTTGTCCAGTCCTTTATAATTTTATATGTTTCTATAAGATAACCATATAACCATATAACAATTACATCATGGAAACAGGCCATCTCGGCCCTCATCCTTCTAAACTCCAGTGAATACAAGCCTAGTCTTTTCAATCTTTCCTCGTATGACAGTCCCGCCATCCCAGGGATCAATCTCGTGAACCTACGCTGCACTGCTTCAATCACAAGGATGTCCTTCCTCAAATTAGGAGACCAAATCTGTACACAATACTCCAGATGTGGTCTCACCAGAGCCCCATACAACTGCAGAAGAACCTCTTTACTCCTATACGGAAATCCTCTTGTTATGAAGGCCAACATTCCATTAGCTTTCTTCACTGCCTGCTGTACCTGCATGCCAACTTTCAGTGACCGGTGTACAAGGACGCCCAGGTCTCGCTACACCTCCCCCTTACCTAACCTAACCCCATTGAGATAATAATCTGCCCCCTTTTTTGACGCCAAAATGAATAACCTCACATTTATCTATATTATACGGCATCTGTCACGCATCTGCCCACTCACTCAACCTGTCCAGGTCACCCTGCAACCTCCTAACATCCTCTTCACGGTTCACACTGCCACCCAGCGTTGTGTCATCCGCAAACTTGCTAGTGTTGCTCCTAATTCCCTCTTCCAAATCATTAATATATATGGTAATTCGTTGCGGCCCCAACACCGAGCCTTGCGGCACTCCACTCGCCACTGCCTGCCATTCTGAAAAGGACCCGTTAACTCATACTCTTTGCTTCCGGTCTGCCAACAAATTTTCTATCCATGTCAACACCCTACCCCCAATACCATGTGCTCTAACTTTAGTCACCAGTCTCCCATGTGAGACCTTATCAAAGGCTTTCTGAAAGTCTAGATACACTACATCCACCAGCACCCCTTCATTCATTTTACTTGTCACATCCTCAAAAAATCCCAGCAGTTTAATCAAGCATGATTTCCCTTTCATAAATCCATGTTGACTTTCTGACTAATCCTTTTACTGCTATCCCAATGCCCCATTATTACCTCTTTAATAATTGACTCCAGCATCTTTCCCACCACCGAAGTCAGAACTTTGCAACAAGTTATTATTTTTAAATATATTCGTACAAATGCAACAGAGCATCGTCAGTTTCGTAATATGCTAAAGTTGGACGATGAGGCATTCAGTGTGGATTTGCCGTATCATTGTAAAGTGTGTTGGCTATCGCAGGGACAGGTGTTAGCTAACGTTTTTATCTTTGTGACAACAGATAGTTAAATGTCATGAACAACAGAATCAGCAATTTGAATTATTGAAAGAAGATTTCTATAGAA